>NC_057813.1:505420937-505456530 GCF_018294505.1 Triticum aestivum
CTTTCCGTGGTGACGGACGAACGTGTCGTGGAATTTTTGCTCCGATGGTGCTTCCAGATACCGCTCACGCTGAAGTTGAGCCGAAAAGAAGATCTTCCTCGTGGAGTATCCTTGAGTGGAGGTGTTTGACCGGGCTTTTCGTTGGTGCAGGTGGTGCAGCCAAGTGAAGAACCACATTATGAGCTCGTGGTCGATGTTGCAACAGTCCGTGATCGAGTATCTTTTTTCTTCTCATAAAAAACGTCCGGGATCGAGGTAATATTGCGGCACTTTGCGATCGAGTATCTACCCTATCAACTTGTGAATATAGGGCTTTGTTCCTTGATCAAAAGCTTGTTCTTCAATCATGAACCTCCCTCCCTCCCTCAATGGCAATGAATGAGGTTGACCAACCACGTAGGCTCCCCCCATCCTCAAATCAAATTAACAAAAGTTTGCAAAACACTGCATGTGCACTGCTAGTAGATTAAACTAGACAAGTAGTTACGTGATGAGTCCGACAGGTTGATGAATTCAATGATCTATTATTCGCCTCTAACCCACTCCGGTGCTCCTCTACTTTCTCTATACATACTCTATAGTCTATAACGTAGGATAGTACGTGTACGTAGCCGCCGCCTAGCTAGCTAGCCTCATTGTCCATTTGTCAAGGCTCAGGGGCAGGTGCTGACAAGCAAAACATGACAAGCACATAAACACCAGCCTGCTCCTCACTAGTGGTAGTGGAGACCGATCAGTGGGTTTTAATTTGCTACTCTACGGCCTCACCTACATCTACTTGTTTTCTTCTTAGCAGCAAAAGTTAGATCACTAGCTTGTTTTTTTCTGATGTTTGGGCAGACCAGTTGCGCCTGTTTTAGCCAGAGTTCAGGCCAGCTATCGTGCACCAGCACCACCATCGTCTCCTGTTGCTAAGCCAAAATCATATATACCCTTCCAGGTCGAGGCATGGACGGCTCACGGACAAGACACGCCATGAAATTATAGGGCAAAGCTGCGAGCGAGCAGGTTCATGGAACTTGTACGTGAACCGACGGCGAGCTTTGGGTACCACTACCATGCATATCTCGCGCACATTCAATCGCGCAGTGAGCCGTCGTTCTCTTTCTCCGACCACCGATGGTCCATGCCCGCATACTGTGCAGTGCTGTGCTCCTCCTTCGGATTCCAACCCATGCATGGGCATGGATCGAACATCATGCGTCTCCTTTTTTCTCGTTTTCTTTGCGATCTCACGAGTCTCTCACAGCTCTCCTCGAGGCCCACTCCGGGGCGGGGCTTGTCTTTCATGGCCGCTCCTCCTTTTCCGTTGCCCCTGCCGCAGCTCCATCTGGTAATAACAGTAAAAGGATCGCAGATGAACAGATCACGAGGGAGGGGGGAGGCGGTGTATCAACAGTCCCTACGATGTGTGCGGTTGCAGTACTCTGTAGTGCATGTTCATCATGATTCGGCAGAAATCACATATTTGACCTGAGGGCAAAATCAAATCACAAACTGACCTGCTCACAAAAAAATTTCAAAATAATGACCCTTTCGTGTGGCGCCCGACAGCGAGGCGCCGCACCCTACAGTGCAGCGTCTCGACCTTAGGTGTCGCACCTCCTGCCAGCGTGGCAGCCCTGATCCAGTTGCGGCCACACAGACAGCAGTGCAGCGCCTAAGGTCTAGGCGCCACACTTGTAATGTGCAGCACCCGTCTCTTAAGCGCTGCACTGTCTGTGTGCCACTTAGGCTGGCCCCATCCTCTATCCCCTTCCACCCCCACCCCACACACCCCCACCCCACCCAAAACCCTTAGCCTTGCGCCCCTCCTCTCTTCCCCTCTCCCCCCTCTCAAATCCTTCTCAAATCTTGCAAATCCGGAGTATTTGACCGTGGATTTCGAAGCCAACCCCTCCCTTAAGGTAATCTCCTCCGATCCCCTCGTTTTCATCCATAGGAATTGTCACATTTGCTCAAATCTAGCTAGTTTGGGGAAACCCTAGTTTTTGCTTGGATTTGGAAATTTGTGTTGAATCATGTTATGTTTCTTTGCTAATTTGGTGTGGTTAGGCTTTCATAGTATGCTAGGGTTAGGGTTATGTGTGTTTGATGTTGGTGTTAGGGTTATGCTATGGTTAGGGTTGTGGTTATTGTTAAGTGGGGGTTAGGGTTATTAATTCATATATATGTTAGGGCATATGTATTTTGTGCAAATATTTTTGTTAAGTACTTACTTGATATAAGTGTGTTTTTGATTATTGTAGGGATGGGGAGAACATGTGTTTATGTTCATCATGTGGATAAAGAGGCCTTTTTGAAAGGCAATGTTGAGCCGGACCCGGATGAGCTTGTCATGGTGTTTGAGAGTAGTCCTAGCTATGTGGAGCTCTTGGAACAAGTGAGGAATGATTTGAATTGGATGGACCCAAGTGACATTGTTGAGTTCGAGGGAAGGCATAATGTTGGTTTTGCAATGCACATCCGTTGGAAGACAATGCGTGTGAATTCCGAGCAATGTTGGGTTGCATACAAGGAGACGGTTGCCGAATCTCTAGACAAGGCTCTTGAGTTATTTGCCTCCAAGAAGGTTGAGTCTACTTTGAATTTGGACTTGAACCGGAACCCCTCCCCATTGGTTGCTAGCACTCCCCCACCCATGAACCAAGATCAAATGAGTGAACCTCATTTCAGGCAACAAGATTGGCCAACATTGAGCCCGACTCCAAACAACCAAAATGAAGCTTTTGAAGAGGAGAATGATGAGTACGAGGAGGATGACAACGAAGTTGATCTCCATGACAACAATGTGGGTGATCTCGACCAATATCATGTGCAAGAGACAATGGACCAATCCATCCCTTTTTCCCATGCATATGCATCAGACTCGGATGAGATGGTCCCGATGAAGAAGTTGATGAGGAGGGGTTCACGCCGAAGGAGGCCCAAGCATTCAAGAAGGTATTCGGGCGGGATCACAAGACACCATTGTTCAAGGATCTTAGTCTCGCTGATGAAGCCGTTGTGGATGGTGGCAAATGCATATCTCTTGGAGCTAGGCCAAGTTCTCACCGTGATTTGGAAGACGGTAAGAACGGGATATATCCCGGTTGTGATTTTCAACCCTTCTTGGAATTGAAGATGTGGCTCGACAACTACTCGGTTACACATTATCGTCCACATAAAGTGGCCAACTCAGACGTCAATGTGCGTTACACGGTCAAATGTGAAGTGCCAAGATGTCCATGGATTGTGCGTGCAAGGCCATGGAAAGGAGGTCCCACTTGGCGCATAGTGAGTTGTCTACCAACTCACATGTGCCGGCACAAGAATGCGGATGGCGAGCTTTTGTAACAACAACACAAACAACTCACGTCCGAGTTCATTGCTTAAAGGTTATCCAACCAAATATCCACACTTCCAATAATGAGCATCAAGAGTGTCATTGACCTTGTGAAAGCCATCTTTCGTTACAAGGTGAAGTACGGCAAGGCATGGAAGGCGAAGCAAGCCGCATTCAAGATGTTGTATGGCAATTGGGAGGAAGCATACAACCGACTCCCTAGGTTGTCGTTAGCTATGGCCGCCACAAACCCAGGCATGGTTCACGTGGTTGAGCCTCATGGGCACCAAACATTGATTCATAACGGGAGAACCGTCCGAGTATTTGGCCGTGCATTTTGGGCCTTTGAGCAATGCGTGAGGGCTTTTGAGCATTGTCGGCCCGTCATCGCCATTGATGGCACGTTCTTGACCGGACAATACAAGGGCACTTTATTGGTTGCAATAGCAAGTGATGCCAATAACCGGGTGTTGCCTTTGGCTTTCGCTTTGGTTGAGGTGGAGAACAATGATAACTAGGAGTGGTTCTTGCGTCAATTGAGAACAAGGGTATTACCGGCTGAAAGGGAAATTTGTGTCATATCAGATCGCCATCCAGGAATTCTAAATGCGGTGGTGGTTGACATTCCTGGACATACAAAGTTGCACCATCGATGGTGCATGAGGCACTTTTGTGCAAACTTCTATAGGGCATGTGGTATCAAGGAGTTGGCCGATGATCTTCAAGATTGTTGTCTCGCTTTCACCAACAAGCGGTTTGCCACATTGTTCAATGCATTGCTCGGACACAAGAAACTTGACCCCGGTGGTCTTGAATTTCTCAATGGGAACATTGTTGAAAGGAATATGTGGGCACGTGCTTTCGATGAAGATGGCCGGGGGTATGATCAAATGACAAGCAATATGGCAGAATGCTTCAATAAGGTGCTCAAGGGTGTACGTGCATTACCCGTGACGACAATAGTTCAGTACACATTTGACAAGATGAATGGATACTTTTTAAAGTACTCAATGGAGACGGATAAGCAGATTGCTGGTGAGAACAAGGATAAGCACAAGTACTATTTCCCACCAAAGGTTGAAGAATGGTTGGACTTTCAATCACGAAAGGTAGACTCGCAAGAAGCTGTACTATATGACGACAACGAGTGGAAGTATGAGGTGAAAGAGCCTGGAGGAACCACAAATGATGGCCACCAACACAGAGGTCGCGCTTTCAAGGTCTCCCTAACACGGTGTGATTGCAGCTGCATGAGGCCAACGTTGCTTCATCTCCCATGCTGGTAGAGGCCGTGGTGGTGATCTTGGCCTTGGCGGCAGCCGTAGTGGAGAAATGTTCTCTTGGCTCAATGGACCATTATCGTATGTGACTTACTATGATCTTGTTCTTTTGGCCTTGCCCTTAGGCGCTGCACCCCACACACCCCACCCCCCACACAAACTCGAAGCCCAGTGCCTCCCCTCTGCCCTCCTCTCTCCCCCTCTCAAATCCTTCTTAGATCCAGAGTATTTGACCTTGGATTTCTAAGCCAACCCCTCCCTTAAGTTAATCTCCTTCGATCCCCTCGTTTTCATCCATAGGAATTGTCACATTTGCTCAAATCTAGCTAGTTTGGGGAAACCCTAGTTTTTGCTTGGATTTGGAAATTTGTGTTGAATCATGTTATGTTTCTTTGCTAATTTGGTATGGTTAGGCTTTCATAGTATGCTAGGGTTAGGGTTATGTGTGTTTGATGTTGGTGTTAGGGTTATGCTATGGTTAGGGTTGTGGTTATTGTTAAGTGGGGGTTAGGGTTAACCAAGAATTCTCGGTTTTGTAGGCATGGCTTCATCCGGTTCCATGACGAGGCCACCGTGTGCTAACCAAGAAGACATACCGAACAAGTGGGAGGACGCATCTTTGGACAAGGTGAAGGAGAAAGATGTCAACATCCCGCTATGTTGGTGTGGAGATGTTTGCAGGGTGAAGGTGTCCACCGACCAAAAGAAATCATGGACGGAAGGGCGGAGATATTTTGTATGCCCGGACTATGCTTATGATCGTGCACTTCCAACTAACGCCTATGACCAACCACCGGTTGTTGGGGAACGTAGCAGAAATACAAAATTTTCTACGCATCACCAAGATCAATCTATGGAGATTCTAGCAACAAGAGAGAGGGGGAGTGCATCTTCATACCCTTGAAGATCGCTAAGCGGAAGCATTACAAGAACGTGGTTGCTGGAGTCGTACACGCAGATCGCGGTTGATTCCGATCTAAGCACCAAACAACGACGCCTCCGTGTTCAACACACGTACAGCCCGGGGACGTATCCTCCTTCTTGATCCAGCAAGGGGAGAGGAGAAGTTGAGGGAGAACTCCGACAGCACGAAGGCGTGGTGGTGATGGAGCTCGTGGTTCTCCGGCAGGGCTTCGCCAAGCACTACGGAGGAAGAGGTGTTGGAGGAGGGAGGGGCTGCGCCAGGGGAAGGGTGTAGCTGCCCTCCCACCCCCTCACTATATATAGGGGGAAGGGGAGAGGGGGGACGGCCCCTCTAGATGGATCTAGAGGAGGGGGCGGCGGCCAGGGGAAACCCTAGATGGGTTTGGGCGCCCCCACCCCCTAGGAAACTTGCCCCCCAAGCCGGGAGGGGAGGCTGCCCTAGGGGTGGCGCCCCTACCTCTCCAGGTTACGTGAGATGGGGTGGGAGGGGCGCTCAGCCCCTTAGTGGGCTGATGTGCCCCCTCCCCTTGGCCCATAAGGCCCCCCAACACTTGTCGGGGCCTCCGAAACCCCTTTCGGACACGCTGGTCATCACCTGGTACCCCCGGAACAATTCCGGACTCCAATACCCATCGTCCAATATACCGATCTTCACCTCCGAACCATTCCGGAGCTCCTCGTCACGTCCGAGATCTCATCCGGGACTCCGAATAACCTTCGGTAACCACATACTATTTCCCATAACAACTCTAGCGTCACCGAACCTTAAGTGTGTAGACCCTATGGGTTCGGGAACCATGCAGACATGACCGAGACATCTCTCCGGTCAATAACCAACAACGGGGTCTGGATACCCATGTTGGCTCCCACATGTTCCACGATGATCTCATCGGATGAACCACAATGTCGAGGATACATGTAGTGCACCTTTATAGCCACCCAGTTACGTTGTGACGTTTGGTACACCCAAAGCATTCCTATGGTATCCGGGAGTTGCACAATCTCATGGTCTAAGGAAATGATACTTGACATTAGAAAAGCTTTTAGCAAACTAACTACACGATCTTGTGCTATGCTTAGGATTGGGTCTTGTCCATCACATCATTCTCCTAATGATGTGATCCCATTATCAATGACATCCAATGTCCATGGTCAGGAAACCATAACCATCTATTGATCAACGAGCTAGTCAACTAGAGGCTCACTAGGGACATGTTGTGGTCTATGTATTCACACATGTATTACGGTTTCCAGTTAATACGATTATAGCATGAACAATAGACAATTATCATGAACAAGGAAATATAATAATAACCATTTTATTATTGCCTCTAGGGCATATTTTCAACAGTCTCCCACTTGCACTAGAGTCAATAATCTAGTTCACATCACTATGTGATTGTAATGAATCCAACACCCATTGGGTTTGATCATATCTCGCTTGTGAGAGAGGTTATTAGTCAACGGGTCTGAATCTTTCAGATCTGTGTGTGCTTTACAAATCTCTATGTCATCTCCTAGATGCACCTATGACGCGCTACTTGGAACTATTCCAAATATCTGCTCTACTATACAAATCCGGTTCTACTACTCAGAGTCATCCAGATTAGTGTCAAAGTTTGCATCGACGTAACCCTTTACGACGAACTCTTTTACCACCTCCATAATCGAGAAAAATTTCTTAGTCCACTAGTTACTAAGGATAACTTTGACCGTTGTCCTGTGATCCATACCTGGATCACTCTTGTACCCCTTGACTGACTCATGGCAAGGCACACTTCAGGTGCGGTACACATCTTAGCATACTGTAGAGCCTACGTCTAAAGCATAGGGGACGACCTTCGTCCTTTCTCTCTCTTCTGTTGTGGTCAGGTCTTGAGTCTTACCCATACTCACACGTTACAGCCAAGAACTCCTTCTTTGCCGATCTATTTTGAACTCCTTCAAAATCTTCTCACGGTATGTGTTCATTTGAAAGTACTATTAAGCGTTTTGATCTATCCTTATAGATCTTGATGCTCAATGTTCAAGTAGCTTAATCAATGTTTTCCATTGAAAATCACTTTTCAAATAAACCTATATGCTTTCCAGAAATTCTACATCATTTCTGATCAACAATATGTCAACAACATATACTCATCAGAAATTCTATAGTGCTTCCACTCACTTCTTTGGAAATACAAGTTTCTCATAAACTTTGTGTAAACCCAAAATCTTTGATCATCTCATCAAAGCGTATATTCCATCTCCAAGATGCTTACTCTAGTCCTTAGAAGGATTACTAGAGCTTTGCATACTTGTTAGCATCTTTTAGGATTGACAAAACCTTCTGGCTGTATCACATACAACCTTTCCTCAAGAATATCGTCGAGGAAACAATGTTTTGACATCCTATCTGCAAGATTTCATAAATCATGCAGTAATTGCTAATATAATTCCAACAGACTCTTAGCATCGCTACGAGTGAAAAAGTCTCATCATAGTCAACTCCTTGAACTTGTCGGAAAACATCTTAGCGACAAGTCTCATCATTGTCCGTCTTCCCTTTTAAAATCCATCTATACCTAACAGCCTTACGACCATCAAGCAGTTCTTCCAAAGTCTATACTTTGTTTTCATACATGGATCCTCTCGGATTTTATGGCCTTGAGCCATTCGTCGGAATCTGGGCCCACCATCGCTTCTCCATAGCTCGTAGGTTCGTTGTTGTCAAGCAACATGACCTCCAAGACAGGAGTACATACCACTCTGAAGCAGTACACATCCTTGTTGACCTACGAGATTTGGTAGTGGCTTGATCCGAAGTTTCATGATCACTATCATGAGCTTCCACTTCAATTGGTGTAGGCACCACAGGAACAACTTCATGTGCCCTGCTGCACACTAGTTGAAGTGACGGTTCAATAACCTCATCAAGTCTCCACCATCCTCTCGCTCAATTCTTTCGAGAGAAACTTTTCCTTGAGAAAGGACCCGTTTCTAGAAACAATCACTTTTGCTTCCGGATCTGAAATAGGAGGTATACCCAACTATTTTGGATGTCCTATGAAGATGCATTTATCCGCTTTGGGTTCGAGCTTATCAGGATGAAACTTTTTCACATAAGCGTCGCAGCCCCAAACTTTCAAGAAATGACAGCTTAGGTTTCTCTAAACCATAGTTCATACGGTGTCATCTCAACGGAATTACGTGGTGCCCTATTTAAAGTGAATGCAGTTGTCTCTAATGCCTAACCCATAAACGATAGTGGTAATTCGATAAGAGACATCATGGTATGCACCATATCCAATAGGGTGCATTTATGATGTTCAGACACACCATCACACTATGGTGTTCCAGGCGGTATTAGTTATGAAACAATTTCCACAAGGTCTTAATTGTGTACCAAACTCGTAACTCAGATATTTATTTATGATCATATCATAGACATTTTATCCTCTTGTCACGATGATCTTCAACTTCACTCTGAAATTACTTGAACTTTTCAATATTTCAGACTTGTGTTTCATCAAGTAAATATACTTAGAATATGTGAAGTAAGAGCATAACAATATTCACTGCGTGCCTCAGCACTCATTGGATTGCACACATCAAATGTATTACTTCCAACAATTTGCTCTTTTGTTCCATCTCACTGAAAACGAGGCCTTTCAGTCATCTTGCCCATCTGGTATGATTTGCATGTCTCAAGTGATTTAAAATCAAGTGAGTCCAAATGATCCATCTGCATGGAGTTTCTTCATGCATATATACCAATAGACATGGTTCGCATGTCTCAGTATTTTCAAAAACGAGTGAGTCCAAAGATCCATCAACATGGAGCTTCTTCATGCGTTTTATGTTGGAAATATGCCCTAGAGGCAATAATAAATTAGTTATTATTATTATATTTCCTTGTTCATGATAATCGTTTATTATCCATGCTATAATTGTATTGAAAGGAAACTCAGATACATGTGTGGATACATAGACAACACCATGTCCCTAGTAAGCTTCTAGTTGACTAGCTCGTTGATCAATAGATGGTTACGGTTTCCTGACCATGGACATTGGATGTCGTTGATAACGGGATCACATCATTAGGAGAATGATGTGATGGACAAGACCCAATCCTAAGCCTAGCACAAAGATCGTAGTTCATATGCTAAAGCTTTTCTAATGTCAAGTATCATTTCCTTAGACCATGAGATTGTGCAACTCCCGGATACCGTAGGAATGCTTTGGGTGTACCAAATTTCACAACGTAACTGGGTGGCTATAAAGGTGCACTACAGGTATCTCTGAAAGTGTCTGTTGGGTTGGCACGAATCGAGACTGGGATTTGTCACTCCGTGTAAACGGAGAGGTATCTCTGGGCCCACTCGGTAGGACATCATCATAATGTGCACAATGTGACCAAGGGGTTGATCACGGGATGATGTGTTACGGAACGAGTAAAGAGACTTGCCGGTAACGAGATTGAACAAGGTATCGGTATACCGACGATCGAATCTTGGGCAAGTATAATACCGCTAGATAAAGGGAATTGTATACGGGATTGATTGAGTCCTTGACATCGTGGTTCATCCAATGAGATCATCGTGGAACATGTGGGAGCCAACATGGGTATCCAGATCCCGCTATTGGTTATTGATCGGAGAACGTCTCGGTCATGTCTGCATGGTTCCCGAACCCGTAGGGTCTACACACTTAAGGTTCGATGACGCTAGGGTTATAAAGGAAGTTTGTATGTGGTTACCGAATGTTGTTCGGAGTCCCGGATGAGATCCCGAACGTCACGAGGAGTTCTGGAATGGTCCGGAGGTAAAGATTTATATATGGGAAGTCCTGTTTTGGTCACCAAAAAAGTTTCGGGTTTTATCGGTAACGTACCGGGACCACCGGGAGGGTCCTGGGGGTCCACCAAGTGGGGCCACCATTCCCCGGAGGGCTGCATGGGCCAAGTGTGGGAGGGTACCAGCCCCAAGTGGGCTGGTGCGCCCCCCACAAGGCCCAAGGCGCAGGGAAGAGGGGGAGGGGGGCAAACCCTAGGGCAGATGGGCCCTAAGGCCCACCCCAGGTGCGCCTCCCCTCTCTCCCCTTCTGGCCGCCACCCAGATGGCATCTGGGGGCTGCCGCCACCCCTGGGGAGGGAACCCTAGAGGGGGCGCATCCCCCTCCCCTTCCCTTATAAATAGTTGAGGTCTAGGGGCTGCCCAACACATGAGTTTCTCTCCCTCTTGGTGCAACCCTACCTCTCTCCCTTCTCCTCTCCCGCGGTGCTTGGCGAAGCCCTGCAGGATTGCCACGCTCCTCCACCACCACCACGCCGTTGTGCTGCTGCTGGATGGAGTCTTCCTCAACCTCTCCCTCTCTCCTTGCTGGATCAAGGCGTGGGAGATGTCACCGGGCTGTACGTGTGTTGAACGCGGAGGTGCCGTCCGTTCGGCACAAGGATCTCCGGTGATTTGGATCACGACGAGTACGACTCCTTCAACCCCGTTCTCTTGAACGCTTCCGCTTAGCGATCTACAAGGGTATGTAGATGCACTCTCCTTCCCCTCATTGCTGGTTTCTCCATAGATAGATCTTGGTGACACGTAGGAAAATTTTGAATTTCTGCTACGTTCCCCAACAGTGGCATCATGAGCTAGGTCTATTGCGTAGATTCTTTGCACGAGTAGAACACAAAGTAGTTGTGGGCGTTGATTTTGTTCAATATGCTTACCGTTACTAGTCCAATCTTGTTTCGACGGTATTGTGGGATGAAGCGGCCCGGACCGACCTTACACGTACACTTACGTGAGACAGGTTCCACCGACTGACATGCACTTGGTGCATAAGGTGGCTAGCAGGTGCCAGTCTCTCCCACTTTAGTCGGAACGGATTCGATGAAAAGGGTCCTTATGAAGGGTAAATAGCAATTGGCATATCACGTTGTGGTTTTTGCGTAGGTAAGAAACGTTCTTGCTAGAAACCCATAGCAGCCACGTAAAACATGCAAACAACAATTAGAGGATGTCTAACTTGTTTTTGCAGGGTATGCTATGTGATGTGATATGGCCAAGAAGAATGTGATGAATGATATGTGATGTATGAGATTGATCATGTTCTTCTAATAGGAATCACGACTTGCATGTCGATGAGTATGACAACCGGCAGGAGCCGTAGGAGTTGTCTTTATTTATTGTATGACCTGCGTGTCATTGAACAACGCCATGTAATTACTTTACTTTATTGCTAACCGGTAGCCATAGTAGTAGAAGTAATGAGTTGGCGAGACAACTTCATGGAGGCACGATGATGGAGATCATGATGATGGAGATCATGGTGTCATGCCGGTGACTGATGATCATGGAGCCCCGAAGATGGAGATCAAAAGGAGCAAAATGGTATTGGCCATATCATGTCACTATTTGATTGCATGTGATGTTTATCATGTTTATGCATCTTATTTGCTTAGAACGATGGTAGTAAATAAGATGATCCCTTATTAAAATTTCAAGAAAGTGTTCCCCCTAACTGTGCACCGTTGCAAAAGTTCGTCGTTTCGAAGCACCACGTGATGATCGGGTGTGATAGATTCTTACGTTCACATACAACGGGTGTAAGCCAGATTTACACACGCGAAACACTTAGGTTAACTTGACGAGCCTAGCATGTACAGACATGGCCTCGGAACACAAGAGACCGAAAGGTCGAGCATGAGTCGTATAGTAGATACGATCAACATGAAGATGTTCACCGATGATGACTAGTCCGTCTCACGTGATGACCGGACACGGCCTAGTTGACTCGGATCATGTAATCACTTAGATGACTAGAGGGATGTCTATCTGAGTGGGAGTTCATGAGATGAACTTAATTATCCTGAACATAGTCAAAAGATCTTTGCAAATTATGTCGTAGTTCCACTATTTAGATATGTTCCTAGAGAAAATATAGTTGAATGTTGACAGTAGCGATTATGCGGACAGTAGAAAGCTTATGTCCTTAATGCACCGCTTAGTGTGCTGAACCCCAATCATCGTCTGTGGATGTTGTGAACATCGGACATACACGTTTTGATAACTACGTGATAGTTCAGTTAAACGGTTTAGAGTTGAGGCACCAAAGACGTTTTTCGAAACATCGCGGAACATATGAGATGTTTCGAGGGCTGAAATTGGGATTTCAGGCTCGTGCCCACGTCAAGAGGTATAAGACCTCCGACGATTTTCTTAGCCTGCAAACTAAGGGAGAAAAGCTCAATCATTGAGCTTGTGCTCAGATTGTCTGAGTGCAACAATCACTTGAATCGAGTGGGAGTTGATCTTCCAGATGAGATAGTGATGTTTCTCCAAAGTCATTGCCACCAAGCTGCTAGAGCTTCGTGATGAACTATAACATATCAGGGATAGATATGATGATCCTTGAGGTATTCACGATGTTTGACACCGCGAAAGTAGAAATCAAGAAGGAGCATCAATTGTTGATGGTTGGTGAAACCACTAGTTTCAAGAAGGGCAAGGGCAAGAAGGGACACTTCATGAAACGGCAAATCAGTTTCTGCTCCAGTGAAGAAACCCAAGGTTGAACCCAAACCCGAGACTAAGTGCTTCTGTAATAAGGGGAACAGCCACTGGAGCAGAATTACCCTAGATACTTGGTAGATAAGAAGGCTGGCAAGGTCGATAGAAGTATATTGGATATACGTTATGTTAATGTGTACTTTACTAGTACTCCTAGTAGCACCAGGGTATTAGATACCGGTTCGGTTGCTAAGTGTTAGTAACTCGAAATAAAAGCTACGGAATAAACGGAGACTAGCTAAAGGTGAGCTGACGATACGAGTTGGAAGTGTTTCCAAGGTTGATGTGATCAAGCATCGCACGCTCCCTCTACCATCGAGATTGGTGCTAAACCTAAATAATTGTTATTTGGTGTTTGCGTTGAGCATAGACATGATTGGATTATGTTTGTCGCAATACGGCTATTCATTTAAGGAGAATAATGGTTACCCTGTTTATTTGAATAATACCTTCAATGGTCTAGCACCTAAAAGGAATGGTTTATTGAATCTCGATCGTAGTGATACACATTTTCATGCCAAAAAGGATATAAGATAGTAATGATAGTAATGATAGTACCACTTACTTGTGGCACTGCCATGTAAGTCATATTGGTGTAAAACGCATGATGAAGCTCCATGTTGATGGATCTTTGGACTCACTCGTTTTTGAAAAGTTTGAGACATGCAAACCATGTCTATTGGTGTATACGCATGAAGAAACTCCATGCAGATGGATCGTTTGGACTCACTTGATTTTGAATCACTTGAGATATGCAAATCATACCACATAGGCAAGATGACTGAAAAGCCTCGTTTTCAATAAGATGGAACAAGATAGCAACTTGTTGGAAGTAACACACTTTGATGTGTGCAGTCCAATGAGTGCTGAGGCATGCAGTGAATATCGTTATGTTTTACTTCACAGATGATTTAAGTAGATACTGTATATTTACTTGATGAAACACAAGTCTGAATTATTGAGTGGTTCAAGTAATTTCAGAGTGAAGTTGAAGGTCATTGTGATAAGAGGATAAAATGTCTATGATATGATCATAGAGATGAGTATCTGAGTTACGAGCTTTGGCACACAATTAAGACATTGTGGAAATTGTTTCACAATTAATACCGCCTGGAACACCATAGTGTGATGGTGTTTCCGAACATCATAGTTGCACCCTATTGGATATGGTGCGTACCATGATGTCTCTTATCGAATTACCACTATCGTTCATGGGTTAGGCATTAGAGACAACCACACTCACTTTAATAGGGCACCACGTAATTCCGTTGAGACGACACCGTTTGAACTGTGATTTGAAGAAACCTAAGTTGTCGTTTATTAAAAGTTTGGGGCTGCGATGCTTATGTGAAAAAGTTTCATTGTGATGAGCTCGAACCCAAAACGGATAAATACATCTTCATAGGATACCCAAAATTGTTGGGTATACCTCCTATCTCAGATCCGGAAGCAAAAGTAATTGTTTCTAGAAACGGGTCCTTTCTCGAGGAAAAGTTTCTCTCGAAAGAATTGAGTGGGAGGATGGTGGAGACTTGATGAGGTTATTGAACCGTCACTTCAACTAGTGTGTAGCAGGGCACAGGAAGTTGTTCCCGTGGCGCCTACACCAATTGAAGTAGAAGCTTATGATAGTGATCATGAAGTTTCGGATCAAGTCACTACCGTACCTCGTAGGGTGACAAGGATGCATACTACTTCAGAGTGGTACGCAACCCTGTCTTAAAGGTCATGTTGCTAGACAACAATGAACCTACGAGCTATGGAGAAGCGATGGTGGGCCCGGATTCCGGCGAATGGCTCGAGGCCATAAAATCCAAGAAAGGATCCATGACTTTGGAAGAAATACTTGATGGTCATAAGGACGTTGGGTACAAATGGATTTTAAAAGGAAGACAGACAATGATGGTAAGAATCACCATTAAGAAAGCTCGACTTGTCGTTAAGATGTTTTCCGACAAGTTCAAGGAGTTGACTACGGTGAGGCTTTCTCACTCGTAGCGATGCTAAGAGTCTGTTGGAATTGGATTAGCAGTTACTGCATTATTTATGAAATCTTGCAGATAGAATGTCAAATAACCATTGTTTCCTCGACAGTTTTCTTGAGGAAAGGTTGTATGTGATACAGCCAGAAGGTTTTGACAATCCCGAAGAACGCTAACAAATATGCAAAACTCCAGTAATCCTTCTAAGGACTGGAGTAAGCATCTCGGAGTTGGAATGTACGCTTTGATGAGATAATCAAAGATTTTGGGTTTATACAAAAGTTGATGAGAAACTTGTATTTCCAAAGAAGTGAGTGGGAGCATTATAGAATTTCTGATGAGTATATGTTGTTGACATATTGTTGATCAGAAATGATGTAGAATTTCTAGAAAGCATATAGGGTTATTTGAAAAGTGTTTTTCAATGGAAAACCTGGATTAGGCTACTTGAACAATAAGCATCAAGATCTATAAGATAGATAGAAATGCTTAATAATACTTTCAATTGAGCACATACCTGGACATGATCTTGAAGGTGTTCAAGATGGATCAGTCAAAGAAGGAGTTCTTGCCTAAGTTGTAAGGTATGAAGTTAAGAGTTAAAGCTCAACCACGGCAGAATAGAGACAAAGGACGAAGGCCGTCCCCTATGCTTCAGACGTAGGCTCTATAGTATGCTATGATGTGTGCCGCACCGGAAGTGTGCCTTGCCATGAATCAGTCAAGGGGTACAAGAATGATCCAGGAACAGATCATTGGATAGCGGTCAAAATTATCCTTAGAGGAATAAGGAAATGTTTCTCGATTATGGAGGTGATAAAGAGTTCAGCGTCAAGGGTTACGTCGATGCAAGCTTTAACACCTATCCGAATGACTCTGAATAGCAAACCGGATACGTATAGTGGAGCAACCATTTGGAATTGCTTCAAGTGGAACGTGGAAGCAGCATTTACAATATGACATATAGAATTGCGAAGTACATACGGATCTGAATACTACAGACCCATTGACTAAAACTTCTCTCACAAGGAAAACATGATCAAACCCCAGAACTCATTGAGTCTTAATCACATGGTGATGTGAACTAGTTTAGTGACACTAGTAAACTCTTTGGATGTTGGTCACATGGCGATGTGACCCATCAGTGTTAATCACATAGCGATGTGAACTAGATTATTGACTCTAGTGCAAGTGGGAGACTGTTGGAAATATGCCCTAGAGGCAATAATAAATTAGTTATTATTATTATATTTCCTTGTTCATGATAATCGTTTATTATCCATGCTATAATTGTATTGAAAGGAAACTCAGATACATGTGTGGATACATAGACAACACCATGTCCCTAGTAAGCTTCTAGTTGACTAGCTCGTTGATCAATAGATGGTTACGGTTTCCTGACCATGGACATTGGATGTCGTTGATAACGGGATCACATCATTAGGAGAATGATGTGATGGACAAGACCCAATCCTAAGCCTAGCACAAAGATCGTAGTTCATATGCTAAAGCTTTTCTAATGTCAAGTATCATTTCCTTAGACCATGAGACTGTGCAACTCCTGGATACCGTAGGAATGCTTTGGGTGTACCTAACGTCACAACGTAACTGGGTGGCTATAAAGGTGCACTATAGGTATCTTCGAAAGTGTCTGTTGGGTTGGCACGAATCGAGACTGGGATTTGTCACTCCGTGTAAACGGAGAGGTATCTCTGGGCCCACTCGGTAGGACATCATCATAATGTGCACAATGTGACCAAGGGGTTGATCACGGGATGATGTGTTACAAAATGAGTAAAGAAACTTGCCGGTAACGAGATTGAACAAGGTATCGGTAACCGACGATCGAATCTCGGGCAAGTATAATACCGCTAGACAAAGGGAATTGTATACGGGATTGATTGAGTCCTTGACATCGTGGTTCATCCGATGAGATCATCGTGGAACATGTGGGAGCCAACATGGGTATCCAGATCCCGCTGTTGGTTATTGATCGGAGAACATCTCGGTCATGTCTGCATGGTTCCCGAACCCGTAGGGTCTACACACTTAAGGTTCGATGACACTAGGGTTATAAAGGAAGTTTGTATGTGGTTACCGAATGTTGTTCGGAGTCCTGGATGAGATCCCAGACGTCACGAGGAGTCTCGGAATGGTCCGGAGGTAAAGATTTATATATGGGAAGTCCTGTTTTGGTCACCGGAAAAGTTTCGGGTTTTATCGGTAACGTACCGGGACCACCGGGAGGGTCCCGGGGGTCCACCAAGTGGGGCCACCATCCCCGAAGGGCTGCATGGGCCAAGTGTGGGAGGGGACCAGCCCCAGGTGGGCTGGTGCGCCCCCACAAGGCCCAAGGCGCAGGGAAGAGGGGGAGGGGGGCAAACCCTAGGGCAGATGGGCCCTAAGGCCCACCCCAGGTGCGCCTCCCCTCTCTCCCCTTCTGGCCGCCACCCAGATGGCATCTGGGGGCTGCCGCCACCCCTGGGGAGGGAACCCTAGAGGGGGCGCAGCCCCCTCCCCTTCTCCTATAAATAGTTGAGGTCTAGGGGCTGCCCAACACATGAGTTTCTCTCCCTCTTGGCGCAGCCCTACCTCTCTCCCTTCTCCTCTCCCGCGGTGCTTGGCGAAGCCCTGCAGGATTGCCACGCTCCTCCACCACCACCACGCCGTTGTGCTGCTGCTGGACGGAGTCTTCCTCAACCTCTCCCTCTCTCCTTGCTGGATCAAGGCGTGGGAGACGTCACCGGGTTGTACGTGTGTTGAACGCGGAGGTGCCGTCCGTTCGGCACTAGGATCTCCGGTGATTTGGATCACGACGAGTACGACTCCTTCAACCCCGTTCTCTTGAACTCTTCCGCTTAGCGATCTACAAGGGTATGTAGATGCACTCTCCTTCCCCTCGTTGCTGGTTTCTCCATAGATAGATCTTGGTGACACGTAGGAAAATTTTGAATTTCTGCTACGTTCCCCAACATTTTATACCAATATGACTCAAATGGCAGTGCCACAAGTATGTGGTACTATCATTACTATCTTATATCTTTTGGCATGAACATGTGTATCACTACGATCGAGATTCAATAAACCATTCATTTTAGGTGCAAGACCATTGAAGGTATTATTCAAATAAACAGAGTAACCATTATTCTCCTTAAATGAATAACCGTATTGCGATTAACATAACCAATGATGTCTATGCTCAACGCAAACACCAAATAACCATTATTTAGGTTTAACACCAATCTCGATGGTAGAGGGAGCATGCGATGCTTGATCACATCAACCTTGGAAACACTTCCAACACATATCGTCATCTCACCTTTAGGTAGTCTCCGTTTATTCCGCAGCTTTTAGTTCGAGTTACTAACACTTAGCAACCGAACCGGTATCTAATATCCTGGTGCTACTAGGAGTACTAGTAAAGTACACATTAATATAATGTATATCCAATATACCTCCGTCGACCTTGCCAGCCTTCTCATCTACCAAGTATCTAGGGTGGTTCTGCTTCAGTGACCATTCCTCTCATTACAAAAGCACTTAGTCTCGGGTTTGGGTTCAACCTTGGGTTTCTTCACTAGAGCAGCAACTGATTTGTTGTTTCATGAAGTATCCCTTCTTGCCCTTGCCCTTCTTGAAACTAATGGTTTTACTAACCATCAACAATTGATGCTCCTACTTTACTTCTACTTTTGCGGTGTCAAATATCGCGAATTACTCAAGGATCATCATGTCTATCCCTGATATGTTATAGTTCATCACGAAGATCTAACAGCTTGGTGGCAGTGACTATGGAGAACCATCACTATCTCATCTGGAAGATTAACTCCCACTTGATTCAAGTGATTGTAGTACTCAGACAATCTGAGCACATGCTCAATGATTGAGCTTTTCTCCCTTAGTTTGCAGGTTAAGAAACATGTCAGAGGTCTCATACCTCTTGACGTGGGCACGCCTGAAATCCCAATTTCAGCCCTTGGAACATCTCATATGTTCCGCGACATTTCAAAAAACGTCTTCGGCGCCTCAATTCTAAACCATTTAACATTACTGAACTATCACGTAGTCATCAAAACGTGTATGTCAGATGTTCACAACATCCACAGATGACGTTCGAGGTTCAGCACACCGAGCGGTGCATTAAGGACATAAACCTTCTACGCAGCAATGAGGATAATCCTCAGTTTATGGACCCAGTCCGCATAATTGCTACTATCAACTTTCAACTAAATTTTCTCTAGGAACATATCTTAAACAGTAGAACTAAAGCGTAAGCTACGACATAATTTGCAAAGACCTTTTGACTATGTTCATTATAATTAAGTTCATCTGATTATTTAATGAACTCCCACTTAGATAGACATCCCTCTAGTCATCTAAGTGATACATGATCCGAGTCAACTAGGCCGTGTCTGATCATCACGTGAGATGGACTAGTCATCATCGGTGAACATCTTCATGTTGATTGTATCTGCTATACGACTCATGTTCGACCTTTCGGTCTCTTGTGTACCGAGGCCATGTCTGTACATGCTAGGCTCGTCAAGTCAACCTAAGTGTTTTGCATGTGTAAATCTGGCTTACACCCGTTGTATGTGAATGTTAGAATCTATCACACCCGATCATCATGTGGTGCTTTGAAACAATGAACTTTCGCAACGGTGCACAGTTGGGGGAACACTTTCTTGAAATTTTAGTGAGGGATCATCTTATTTATGCTACCGTCGTTCTAAGCAAATAAGATGTAAACACATGATAAACATCTCATGCAATCAAATAGTGACATGATATGGCCAATATCATTTTGCTCCTTTTGATCTCCATCTTTGGGGCGCCATGATCATCATCGTCACCGGCATGACACCATGATCTCCATCATCATGATCTCCATCATCGTGTCTCCATGAAGTTGTCTCACCAACTATTACTTCTACTACTATGGCTAACGGTTTAGCAATAAAGTAAAGTAATTACATGGCGTTATTCAATGACACGCAGGTCATACAATAAATTAAGACAACTCCTATGGCTCCTGCCGGTTGTCATACTCATCGACATGCAAGTCGTGATTCCTATTACAAGAACATGATCAATCTCATACATCACATATATTTCATTCATCACATCCTTTTTGGCCATATCACATCACGCGGCATATGCTACAAAAACAAGTTAGACATCCTCTAATTGTTGTTGCAAGTTTTTACGTGGTTGCTATAGGTTTCTAGCAAGAACGTTTCTTACCTACGCCAAAACCACAACGTGATATGCCAATTACTATTTACCCTTTATAAGGACCCTTTTCATCGAATCTGATCCGACTAAAGTGGGAGAGACTGGCACCCGCTAGCCACCTTATGCAACAAGTGCATGTCAGCCGGTGGAACCTGTCTCACGTAAGTGTACGTGTAAGGTCGGTCCGGGCTGCTTCATCCCACAATATCGTTGAAACAAGATAGGACTAGTAACGGTAAGCATATTGAACAAAATCAACGCCCACAACAACTTGTGTTCTACTCGTGCATAGAATCTACGCAATAGACCTAGCTCATGATGCCACTGTTGGGGAACATAGCAGAAGTACAAAATTTTCTACGCATCACCAAGATCAATCTATGGAGATTCTAGCAACAAGAGAGAGAGGGAGTGCATCTTCATACCCTTGAAGATTGCTAAGCGGAAGCGTTACAAGAACGCGGTTGGTGGAGTCGTACACGCAGCGATTCAGATCACGGTTGATTCCGATCTAAGCACCGAACAACGGCGCCTCCGCGTTCAACACACGTACAGCCCGGGGACGTCTCCTCCTTCTTTATCAAGCAAGGGGAGAGGAGAAGTTGAGGGAGAACTCCGACAGCACGACGGCATGGTGGTGATGGAGCTCGTGGTTCTCCAGCAGGGCTTCGCCAAGCACTACGGAGGAAGAGGAGGTGTTGGAGGAGGGAGGGGCTGCGCCAGGGGAAGGGTGTGGCTGCCCTCCCACCCCCTCACTATATATAGGGGGAAGGGGAGAGGGGGCCGGCCCCTCTAGATGGATCTAGAGGAGGGGGCAGCGGCCAGGGGAAACCCTAGATGGGTTTGGGCGCCCCACCCCCTAGGAAACTTGCCCCCCAAGCCGGGAGGGGAAGCTGCCCTAGGGGTGGCGCCACTACCTCTCCAGGTTACGTGATATCGGGTGGGAGGGGCGCTCAGCCCCTTAGTGGGCTGATGTGCCCCTCCCCTTGGCCCATAAGGCCCCCCAACACTTGCCGGGGCCTCCGGAACCCCTTTCGGACACGCTGGTCATCACGTGGTACCCCCAGAACAATTCCGGACTCCAATACCCTTCGTCCAATATACCGATCTTCACCTATGGACCATTCCGGAGCTCCTCGTCATGTCCGGGATCTCATCTGGGACTCCGAACAACCTTCAGTAACCACATACTATTTCCCATAACAACTCTAGCGTCACCGAACCTTAAGTGTGTAGACCCTATGGGTTCGGGAACCATGCAGACATGACCGAGACATCTCTCCGGTCAATAACCAACAGCGGGATCTGGATACCCATGTTGGCTCCCACATGTTCCACGATGATCTCATCGGATGAACCACAATGTCGAGGATTCAAGCAATCCCGTATACAAATCCCTTTGCCAATCGGTACGTTACTTGCCCGAGATTCGATCGTCGGTATCCCAATACCTCGTTCAATCTCGTTACCGGCAAGTCACTTTACTCGTTCCGTAATGCATGATCTCGTGACTAACTACTTAGTCACATTGAGCTCATTATGATGATGCATTACCGAGTGGGCCCAGAGATACCGCTCCGTCATACGGAGTGACAAATCCCAGTCTCGATTCATGCCAACCCAACAAACTCTTTCGGAGATACATGTAGTGCACCTTTATAGCCACCCAGTTACGTTGTGACGTTTGGTACACCCAAAGCATTCCTATGGTATCCGGGAGTTGCACAATCTCATGGTCTAAGGAAATGATACTTGACATTAGAAAAGCTTTTAGCAAACTAACTACACGATCTCGTGCTATGCTTAGGATTGGGTCTTGTCCATCACATCATTCTCCTAATGATGTGATCCCATTATCAATGACATCCAATGTCCATGGTCAGGAAACCATAACCATCTATTAATCAACGAGCTAGTCAACTAGAGGCTCACTAGGGACATGTTGTGGTCTATGTATTCACACATGTATTACGGTTTCCAGTTAATACGATTATAGCATGAACAATAGACAATTATCATGAACAAGGAAATATAATAATAACCATTTTATTATTGCCTCTAGGGCATATTTCCAACACCGGTAAGCTCGAGAAGTAAAATGTTTCTCTCAAATGTGTGCCAACACTAACAAAAAATTTGTATGCAGTCACCGCCTCCTCTATGCAGGTACTTCACGTGGATAGATCTTGAAGTGCCAGAAGATGTCAAAAAGGACCAATACCAAGATTGTCTTAGGCGGCAACGGCGGTTCGACGAATCGTTTCAAAGAGGCTTGGAGGAAGAGCGTTGTCACAAGGAGAAGATGGAGTGGAAGAAGCGAGAGGAGGAGAGGGCACGCCAAGCGAAACTTGCTCGTGAGGAGGAGAGGGCAAGAAAGCTTGCAAAGGCTCGCGAGGAGCAAGAGGAGGACTCGGCACGTGAAAAGAAGGGGAAATGGCCTCGCTCTACTCAATAGGGACTTCTCTTCGGTGCACTCGTTGTCAACTATCTTCTAATGAATGTGTCATGAACTTGTGAGGGCATGTGAGATGTTGGTGAACTATCTTCTAGGGCAAGTTGCCATTTGTCATTTGTAATGGATGTGTCGTGAACCATGTCGTAGTAATGTTTGAATTGTCTTAAGTTATGAACTCATCGGCATAAAATTTGTGTTTGTTCAAATTGATGTGATGCTGCAGCCATTGTAAGTATTATGATGTTCCGGTGAATTGAATGTGTTGTAAACTCTATTTTTCCAGTAATTTTCGTGGATAGTTAGTGTTGCAAGCCTTCTGTGGCTCTCTGGATAGCCATGGCCAGTTGAGCAGCGCCTATGTGATGGGCGCTGCACTGTATAGTGCAGCGCCTAAGCGTTGGGCGCTGCATAGTACAGTGCAACGCCTAAGTGTTGGGCGCTGCAGTGTTGTTAACTGCTAAACTACAGAAACAGATGCCATTTTGGCCTCATGCAGCACTCACATAATTTGAACATCACTAAAAGTACTGTAAACTGCACATACTAAACAAAGAGAACTAATAACTTGAACATCACATCATTTAATACAATTCAACATTACTACAAGTTCGCAAACACAAATACCACACTAGTAAGAGTTCACCAACATATAACATAACCTCACAAGTTCATCAACCTAATGAAACGGCTACAAGAGAGCACTTCCATAGTAACAAACACAAGCACTAATGCCTTTCACGCGTGTTCCTGGTGCCACGCCTGCAGACAATCTTTTTCTTCCTGGAAGGAGCCTCCTCTTCCTGCACTTCCTCCTCCGCCTCCGCCTCTGCCTCCGCCTCATCATCCAAGCTAGCCATCCGCAAGGTCCCTACGACTACCTTTGGGTTGCCTCTGTTGTCATAGTCGTTGGGCGTGTACTGGCATCTGGGCTGCCTAGGCTTCAACATATATGCGGACCGAACTTGAGCGTCCGCCGAAGTCATGTCATCATCAAGCTCATGGCCCTATTACACAATCAAACAATATGGTGAAGACCGGTGTCGTAATCAAGTGAGAATCACATCTAAAGGATTAGTCATACCTCTTGGGTGACCGCACCCTCATCATCCAGATAAGCATATGAGGAACTCACATCATCCCCCTGATGGTGAGATGAGGGGTCTGATGGTGTACCTGACCTAAAGGATGGTTCATCAAATTTGGATCACGGCAACCGAGAAGATTCGATAACCGCCTTAACTTCTTGGCCTGACGTTGTAACATGAACAAGTGTATAAGATATCAAACTCCGCAACATAGACTAGCTCTCATAGTGAATGCGATATGTACCTTGAGGAACGCTCGTAGTAAACCATCATCATTGCCATTTCCAACTGGTGTCTTCTCTAGAATAGACTAGCTCTCATCAGCTGCTTTCTTGATCTCGGTGCGCTGCGGATGAGAAAGAATGAATACGTTAGCCATTCAAACATGTGTAATATGGTCAACGGGAAAGTAAAGAAGGGAACACTTTACCACATAGTTAATCACCGGAACAGCAGGGACTCCTTGCCCTTCCCTGACATCTCTATTGTACTTCCCCTTTGATAGATCCTCAAAGTTTACGGGTTCTTCAAGAATATCCTCATTATATGCCGTCGGGCATATCTCAACCCGAGTATTTTCAAGAAGCCATCTCATGTAGTTATCAAAAGCAAGTGAGTTATGCTCACGAAGCTGGGCGTGTGCACTGCTACGAGCTTGCTCCACACAAAGCTGGAAGCGGGTAACATACGGAGCATGATGCTTGTCCCAGTCCTTTATCTTCCGCTGCCTTCTCCTGTCCAACCTGCATGGTACAAAACCAAACCTTAGCACAATCAAAAGGAGTGCCGATGCTTAGTCAATACGCAGACATGCTTTCTTACCTATGAAGTGCTTTGTCCGTGTCCACCCAATCCGGTGAGTGAGGCTGGAACAGACCAAACTGACGATACACGCGATGTGGCAAATGAAACTCAACCGCCCAGTTGCATATCAGTGGGCACCGCATAAGCCAGAGATCCTTATCCCGCAAGCACATCGGGTTGAGGCGGAACTCCATGGTGTACCCAAAGCTCTCACTCGCGCCATATGGCTGCCATAACACCTATGAAATAGGGCAACAATGCAAAATTGATGACTATTTTTCAAGCAAGCATGAGAAAGGACTGAAGTAATGACCTCCTTACCTGCTCAAGCGTAACCGTGTCCAACTCGGCAATGTACTTTTGGTACATGAGATTGACATCGTTCGTCATCTCGGAAACCACATCCCACTTGTAAGCCCAAGTGGGGCGCCGCAATTCGTCATCTTCATCTTCATACCAAGGATTAACCTGACGCTCTTCGGGCGTCCAACAGGCAGACACTCCCAGCTCCATACAGAAAGTAGAAGCATATTACCACCAATGCCTGCACTATCTGTGATCCTGCAACACGCATCGTCCAGCTGCGTATGAAAAAAAGACAATGTTAACTTGACAACAAGCTTGCATTGCTAATGAAGAAATGAGTTGATCACAAAACAGACCAACTACCTGTCGGTACAAGTAGGCAAGAGTCGCTGAACCCTAGCTCCATTTGCTAACGAAGACGGTCAACGCCTTCAGCCACATCCATGGAGCGTTCTTCCCAGTGGAGTCAGGAAACAAAGTCCTCGACACAACGTACCACATATACACACGAGCATGTGTCTGGATCACATCATCAGTGGCATCCGGAGGGCACGTCGCAAAATTATTTTGAATCCACATGAAAGCAGCTCCGACTGCTTTCCTTTCCCTCTTCTTCTTATCTTCTCCCTCCTCTACATCAGCCTCAGCCTCGGTAGGAGCCATACCGATAAGAGCAATCATCTACTCGCGCCACCCATCAGAATCGGTGCTCATATAGAGAGGCCTCCCGTCGATAGCTAGACCGGTGATCAACGAGACATCCTTGAGCGTCACGGTCATCTCCCCAGTCCAAAGATGAAAATTGTGCATCTCCGGCCTCCACCGATCAGCAAGAGCAAACACCAGTGGAGCATTCAGATTCGGCGTGGACCGGCTGACCAACTGAATCCATGGGAGTAGTCCTGCCTGCTTGATGTACGGTGTGTACCGCTCATCGTAAGGCATGGCAGGACCAGAGACCCCGTGATACCGAATCTTCAGAGGTTCAAGCTTCTAGAAAAAACAAGTAATGACAAATCTTAGGGCATGCAAATTTCAACTAAAGGCAAATTTGCAAAATATTTAGATTACTCGTTATTACCATCTCCTTCTCGCGCATCATGTAGGCCCGGTGTTTCGTGTCGTAGACATCGTCCAGAAGCCAAACCATCCTTACAAATTTCAAACTATAAACATATATGAGTTCATCTCAAATATCGGTAAACGCTCAATATTTCATATGTGTTCATCTAAACATCTCATATGTATTCATCTACAAGAATCTCAACATCTTTGTCGGTGTCAAAACCGGCGGATCTCAGGTAGGGGGTCCCGAACTGTGCGTCTAGGCGGATGGTAACAGGAGACAAGGGACACGATGTTTTACCCAGGTTCGGGCCCTCTTGATGGAGGTAAAACCCTACGTCCTGCTTGATTAATATTGATGATGTGTGTTACAAGAGTAGATCTACCATGAGATCAAGGAGGCTAAACCCTAGAAGCTAGCCTATGGTATGATTGTTGTTCGTCCTATGGACTAAAGCCATCCGGTTTATATAGACACCGGAGAGGGCTAGGGTTACACAGAGTCGGTTACAATGGTAGGAAATCTACATATCCATATCGCCAAGCTTGCCTTCCACGCCAAGGAAAGTCCCATCCGGACACGGGACGAAGTCTTCAATCTTGTATCTTCATAGTCTTGGAGTCCGGCCGATGATGATAGTTCGGCTATCCGGACACCCCCTAGTCCGGAACTCCCTCAGTAGCCCCTGAACCAGGCTTCAATGACGACGAGTCCGGCGCGCATGTTGTCTTCGGCATTGCAAGGCGGGTTCTTCCTTCGAATAATTTATAGAAGATTGTGAACATCAGGATAGTGTCCGGCTCTGCAAAATAAATTTCACGTACCACCGTAGAGAGAATAACATTAAACAAGTTCAATCTGCTGACGTATTTTGTGGCGTGACGTCACACCACTACCAAGCCTTTACTCAAATTGTTTTTATTGTTCCATCTCCGCGTGTTTAGCGAAGCGGTTTCTTTGGCACGTCTTGTCGAAGGAGAGATCGTGTTCCCCTTATTCCGGGATTCCCATCAATACGGACATGGGTAACCCAACCGTGCCATTGATTGTGACGCTTGGGAGATAAGCGAGTTTTACCAGGCCGGTGGGGACACATGTTTTTGTCCGCCCATATAAGGGGATAAAGATCCACCCCTTTTACCTGCGCCTTCTTCCTCCTTGGCTTATCCATCTCCGCAAACTCGAGCTCCAGCGCCCAAGTCCGCACTTCTCACCTCAACCTTCTCCAACTATGTCCGGAGCGGGAGGCAAGTGGATGGCCTCCTCCATCACGGAGGGGCAGATCCAGAAGCTGCACGACGCCGGATATTTGTCCAGCGACATCACGCGCCGGCTCCCCGACGAGGGAGAGCTCATCCCCACCCCCAGGCCCCATGAGAGGGTAGTATTTCTCCCCCATTTCCTCCGCGGACTGGGCTTCCCACTTCATCCCTTTGTCCGGGGGCTCATGTTCTACTACGGCCTAGATTTCCATGATCTGGCCCCGAATTTCATCCTCAACATCTCGGCGTTTATCGTCGTGTGTGAGGCCTTCCTCTGCATCCAGCCCCACTTCGGCTTGTGGCTCAAGACCTTCAGTGTCAAGCCAAAGGTTGTGAAGGGCAGCCAAGCGGAGTGCGGAGGTGCCATGGTGGGTAGGATGTCCCACGTTACGTGGCTGGAGGGCACTTTCGTGGAAACCATTAAGGGGTGGCAATCGGGGTGGTTCTACATCACCGAGCCGCATGACCCTGATTGGGCAGCGGCCCCTGAATTCAGATCCGGCATCCCTACACGGCTCACCTCCTGGAAAGAGAGTGGCCGGATCTGGGGGGATTCGGAGGAGCTGACCGGACTCCAAGCCTGTATCCAGAAGCTGGTGGACAAGAAGCTCAAGCTTTTCAACATAGTCCAGGTCATGCTCATCTGCCGGATTCTCCCGTGCCAACGACGGGGCTTCAACAAGTGGGAGTTCGATCCGGCGTAGCACCAGACTCTGAGCGGGCTCTTCGACACTATGTACGAAGATGTCTGGAAGGTGCTGTTCAAGGGTGCCAAGGCTCCCGCATCCGCTACCGAAGATCGCGGATTCCGCTCGCAGCGTCCAGCTGACGAGGTAAGTGATTTTGCCACTTGTTTTCCATAGTTTGACTCTATGCGGGATCTAAACTCCCTTTACCGGTGCCGGAGAAGATGGCCACGGGGACTCGGAAGAGTTCCCGTTTTCAGGTGCCATCGGATGATGAATCCGAGGCCGACTCCTCCCACCAAGGCGAGGAGGAGAAGAAGAAAGCCTCTCCCCAGCGGGGGGAGGGAAGAAAAGGAAGGCCTCCCCAACAAGGGAGGCCGAAGGGTCCAAGAAGGGAAAAACTCTTCCCCCGGACTGCTCCGCCAACGCCAGTGACGACGACGAGGACTGGCCTCCAAGGGCCAAGCCCTTGGCGAGATCGTAAGTATCCGGACTCCCGAGTAACTTCAAGGTTTTTCCTTTTCGCCACATAATGTCTTTTTAATGCCGCATACAACCCTGCAGTCCGCCCAAGGATGATCTTCCCGCTTCGTCGAGCGGGTCCTTAGGTGCGTCGGATATGGATTCCCTTCCGACTGCCTCCACCCCCCGTGCCGCGGACGATGCCGAGGTGGGATCCCAGGAAGGGACCCACCAGGAGGAGGAGGCCCCGGAGGTGTCACAGGACAACCTCCCGGACTTTGCACTGGACTCGGCCCCGGAACCCACAGTGGCTCCGGAGTCCGGCGGGCGACGCCTTCGCAAGAAGGGCAACACTGTGACGCCGGCTGCCTCCGTCCAACCGGAGGTGCCGGATAATTTGCTGGAGGCGCTCAACGGCGCCTCCATCGAAGAGGAACACCGCATTGTTATGAGTGCGGTGATTCAGAAGGTGCAGCTCGCCAAGAGCGGGCTGACCGAAGCCTGCAGCAGCCTTCTAACAGGCTTTGAGGTAAGAATTTCGATATGTATAAAATGGTACCGCATAGACAGTAGCCCCTGATGCTTGGTTCGGTGTTCGGAAAGAAAAGCCGGACTGAGGATATAAAAAGATATACGCAGGAGTCATAAAAAATATGTCAATATGGGATTGCAGGCTGCGCTGCTGACCTCTGCCGCACTGACTATGGAGGTCAATACTTTGAAGGTAAACCTCGAGCGGTCCGAGAACGAGCTCGGCCGTGCCAAGAAGCAGCTCGAGGACAAGGAAGGTGAGTAACACCTTATTAAAATTGTGCCTTACAGAAAAGGATTTTGGTTGCAAAAAGAATGACAAGGATAACGTGGGTATTGCAGGGGCCACTAATGAGGTGGCGACCCTAAAAGAGGCGGTGGCCGCGGCCAAACGCAATGCGGCCGCAGAGCACACCGAGTGAGAGAAGCAGGAGGCGCGGGTGGCGGAGGTACAACAAGAGCTCTAGGATCTCGTGAAAAAACATGAGAGCCTGGAGCATGACTCGAAGACTCGAGAGTCTGAGCTTGCAACGGCTCTTGAGAGTGCCAAAGCCGCTAAGGCCGAAGCCTACAAGGCCCTCCAGGAGATTGAGGCGGTGAAGAAAATAGCAGCGGGTAAGGCATTTTTCATGCAAAGTAAGCATGTGAGTGTTAATTACCCGTTGCTTACCCGAATTCGGAGCTCTCCAGGAGCGTTCGCAGATCTTCCTCGCACGATGCCGCCGCATTCTACCAGGCCGAGGAGGGGAGCTCGACGGAGAAGGTCTTCTGGTCTCAGTATGCTGAGGCCGGACATTCGGTGCCCCTTAGCGACCAGCTGAAGCAGCTGGTCGAGCTCCACAAGGCGGCCGAACAGGCCATGAAGGGCCTCATAGTTCGGCTGTGGCCTAAGGAGGCCATGCCTGGGAGCTACTTCGGCCTGGTGCGGCGGCTGGTGGATGCGTGCCCGTGGGTTAAAGTCATCAAGCACTCCGCCTGTATTGAGGGTGCCCGTCGGGCCCTTGCCCGTGCAAAGGTGCACTGGGGCAAGATGGATGCCCAGAAGCTTGTGACGGACCCGCCACCAGAGGGCAAGGAGCATCGTACGCCCGAGATGTATTATAAGAGTGTGCTAAAGGGCGCCCGCACTATTGCGGGGGAGTGCTCCAAAGATGTGATTTTTGAGTAGACTCGCATTTTATTATCCTGTGCGCTGAAAACTTAGTTCATATGCGCTAAGCAACACTTGTTAATTTAAAATATTACCTTCTGTGCGGCTGTTTATCAAATCTGAGAGATGGCAAGTCGTCGGCTTCATCCCCCATGCCACGGGTGCTGGGGTGTTCGGGATAAACTTGAGCACTCTTGTTCCCATTTTTGGGTCCATCTAGGGAGGTGCTCAACACAGCGAACAAGGCAACCGGACTTATAATGCTTGAACACTCTCACTTAGCCATAGAATTCTATAATTTTAAATTTGGGCGAAGCCCCTAGTCTTCGGAAGGCCGAATTTGGGGCGCTATCCACGCCTGGGCCGGACAAGATCCGGCTCCTCGCTCTAAGCGGCATAAGTCTCTAAGGACCCGCAAAAACCTCTCGAACATCGATCGGCTCTCGCCTCATCATGATGGTCAGTTTTAGCTTTCTCCACTGAGGCGTTAACCCAGCTCAACTGGGGCGCAATCGCAGTGGTTCTCCCAGTGCTACCTTAGCCGATATAACGGAACGTAAGGTACCAAAACATGGGAGCCGGGCAAACCTAACTATTGACCCAAGACATGATTCGGAGCCGATGCATATAATGCTATAAGTTCGGGGTGCCGCACTTGTGAAAGTGTTCGGACTTATCACACCATGATGCGGGAAACGTAAGCCCCTGGTGTGTTTTAATCGTACCAAAGTGTACGGATGCGACATGTCGTAAATGAACATATGTATGAAAAAGAAATGCAATTATAAGCGAAAAGGTGATGCATTGTTTTATTCAATAAGTGCTGCTATGAATGCAGAACGATACAAATAGTGCGATAAGCAAGGGATGGGACTGTTAAACATGTCCCCCTCCGGGGGTAGGCTGCGGATTGGTGTATAAAAATGCTCGTAGTGGAGACCACCTGTATATTCGTTGTAGCCTTTATCCTTCCCTGGCTATTGCATCGTGAGTTCGGCAGGTCTGCTGCCGGACAGGGCCTTCTAACGAATGGAGTCCTGTGGGTAAAAAATAAAAGGTAAAAAGAAAAAAAAGAACAACACACTTGAGAGCCCCTGGTGTGGTTGAGCCGCAGTCTGGGCTTATCGTGGTCGTGCCCCTCTCCCCGTGCCCATGGTATCTTCAGAGCGTAATGGTGTACGCGAAGGACCTGTTTTGACGTTTTGCAGGGGCTGGGGTTGGGGCCGCACTGCTACGCGTGCTCGGAACGTGCCAGGTGGTCTTGTTGTAGGTTACTCCGGGCGCGCTTAGCTATGTCCGGCCGCTTAACGGCCGAACTCGAGAATTGCCTTAAGAGGCTGCATTGTACTTCTGCCGCGAGAGCCGCTGTATGTTCCTCCATTCGGAGAGAACGTTCAGTGTTTCCGTTGACCGTGATGACTCCTCGAGGGCCTGGCATCTTGAGCTTGAGGTATGCGTAGTGCGGCACCGCGTTGAACTTTGCAACGGTACGTCCGAGCAAGGCATGATAGCCGCTGCGGAACGGGACTATGTCGAAGATTAACTCCTCGCTTCGGAAGTTATCCGGGGATCCGAAGACCACTTCCAGTGTAACTGAGCCTGTACAATTGGCTTCTACACCTGGTATGACGCCTTTAAAGGTCGTCTTGGTAGGTTTAATCCTTGAGGGGTCTATGCCCATTTTGCGCACTGTATCCTGATAGAGCAGGTTCAGGCTGCTGCCGCCGTCCATCAGGACTCTGGTGAGGTGAAATCCATCGACGATTGGGTCTAAGACCAATGTGGCGAATCCGCCATGGCGGATGCTGGTGGGGTGGTCCCTTCGGTCGAAAGTGATCGGGCAGGAGGACCATGGGTTGAACTTCGGGGCGACTGGCTCCATCGCGTATACATCCCTGAGTGCACGCTTCCGCTCCCTTTTGGGTATGTGTGTTGCGTATATCATGTTCACCGTCCGCACCTATGGGGGGAAACCCTTCTGACCTCTATTGTTCGGCGGTCAGGTCTCTTCCTCGTCATCGCTATGCAGCCCCTTGTCATTGTTTTCGGCAATTAACTTGCTTGCCTGCTTGAATACCCAACAGTCCCTGTTGGTGTGGTTGGCTGGTTTTTCGGGGGTGCCGTGTATCTGGCACGAGCGGTCGAGTATTCGGTCCAAATTGGACGGACCCGGAGTAGTTCTTTTGAATGGCTTTTTCCGCTGACCGGGTTTAGAGCCTCTGAATCCGGCATTGACTGTCGTATCCTCACTATTGTCGCCGTTGATGCGGCGCTTGTTTTTGTTACGACGCGACCTGCCATTTCGGTCCTTGAAATCCGGACTGCCAGAATTTTTGCTGAGGTTGTTGCTGCGTGCTAGCCAGCTATCCTCACCCGCGCAGAAGCGGGTCATGAGTGATGTGAGGGCTGCCATGGATTTCGGCTTTTCCTGTCCCAGGTGCCGGGCAAGCCACTCGTCGCGGATGTTATGCTTGAAGGCCGCTAGAGCCTCCGCATCCGGACAGTCGACGATTTGGTTTTTCTTGGTTAAGAACCGTGTCCAGAATTGTCTGGACGATTCTTCTGGCTGCTGAATTATGTGGCTTAGGTCATCAGCGTTTGGTGGTCGCACATACGTGCCTTGGAAGTTATCGAGCAATGCGGCTTCCAGGTCTTCCCAACTCCCAATTGACTCTGCTGGCAAGCTGTTAAGCCAATGCCGGGCTGGTCCTTTAAGCTTGAGGGGGAGATGTTTGATGGCGTGAAGATCGTCACCGCGGGCCATGTGGATGTGAAGAAGATAGTCTTCGATCCAAACCGCGGGGTCTGTTGTGCCATCGTAAGATTCGATATTCACGGGTTTAAACCCTTCGGGGATTTGATGATCCATTACTTCATCTGTGAAGCATAGTGGGTGTGCGGCGCCTCTGTACTGGGCGATATCACGACGGAGCTCAAAAGAACTTTGTCTGTTTTGTTCGACCCGGCCGGACTTACTATGTCCAGCGCGACGGCTGTCGTCACGTACCGTGGGGCGCCCACGCGATCCATAGATCGATCTTGATTGTCTTGCCTTATCCTCCAATATATCTCGCAAGTCCGGAGCGTTCCCCTGTGGCCTTGTGCTTTTCGAGCGATGCCGGGATACGGGCCTAGTGAAGGGCCTAGAGGCCTCTCTGTCGCGACCACGGGGTGGTCGGTCAGCCGTATTGTCTCCTGGTGATGCGGGTTCATACGCTTCCTCCTCTAATCGGGGGAGCAGCTTGCGTTTAGGGTAGCTTTTGGAGGGGCGTTCGAGCTCATGCTCTTCGGCCGCGAGGACTTCAGTCCATCTGTCGGCTAGCAGATTTTGATCGGCTCTAAGTTGTTGCCGCTTTTTCTTGAGTCTGTTCGCCGTGGCCATAAGCCTGCATTCAAAACGCTCTTATTCGACGGGATCCTCAGGCACGACAAATTCGTCGTCGTCGAGGCTTGCCTCGTCTTCGGAGGGAGGCATATAATCCTCTACCTCTTCTTCTGCCGCTCTCTCATGAGGGCTGGCGTCTCCGTCCTCCTGCGCTGCATCTTGCTGGAGTGGGTTGTCTTCGGCACTGTCCGGTGTATTATTATCTCCGGTGTCGGAGTCTTCATTCTTGCTGTGGCGGGATTTAGAGCGGCGCCGCTGACGCCGGCGCTTGGGCTGCTTCTTGGAGGGGTCATCCTCCGTTGTTTCTTCGCCATTCCCATCCTTTGGGATATCCACCATGTATATGTCATATGATGAGGTGGCTTTCCAGTGCCCAGTAGGCGCTGGTTCTTGGTCGTCTCCGGCATCTTCGTCCATACCGTCGATGTCTTCAGAGTCGTAGTCTAGCATGTCGGTTAGATCGTCGACAGCGGCTACCAAGTGGGTGGTGGGTGGGCTTTGAATTTCTTCGTCGTCCGCATCCCAACCGTCCTGACCGCAGTCCGGCCAGGGCTCTCCTGATAACGAGAGATACTTTAGCGAACTCAAGATGTCGCCAAAAGGTGAGAGTTGAAAGATGTCTGCTGCGGTGAACTCCATGATCGGCGCCCAATCGGATTTGATCGGAGGGGGTGTGGGAGGTTCGGAGTCCGGCAAGGAGTCCTGCACCTCGGAGTCACGGGCTTCATGAGGGACAAGGTCATTGTTCGGCTCTATCGCCATAGAGGTTGCAGCTCCCGAGGCGGTGTCTAGCCATCCGTCCTCGACCTGCGCCGCTGGCTCCGAATTGATGATCGGAGCGGGCTCGAGTGCGGCCTCCAGGGTACTGTCCGGCTGCAGAGCTAAATCATGCTCGCCGTGACAGTGCGGCACGCTCGGCTGTGGCTCGAATCCATCGAGGATCAAGTCCCCGCGGATGTCAGCCGTGAAGTTCAAACTTCCAAATCTGACCTGACGGCCAGGGGCGTAGCTTTCGATCTGCTCCAGACGGCCAAGTGAATTGGCCCGCAGTGCAAAGCCGCCGAATACGAAGATCTGTCCGGGGAGAAAGGTCTCACCCTGGACTGCGTCGTTGATGATGGTCGAAGAAGCCATCGAGCCTATCGGTGACGACACAGAGGAACACTCAATGAAAGCACCAATGTCGGTGTCAAAACTGGCGGATCTCGGGTAGGGGGTCCCGAACTGTGCATCTAGGTGGATGGTAACAGGAGACAAGGGACACGATGTTTTACCCAGGTTCGGGCCCTCTTGATGGAGGTAAAACCCTACGTCCTGCTTGATTAATATTGATGATGTGTGTTACAAGAGTAGATCTACCACGAGATCAAGGAGGCTAAACCCTAGAAGCTAGCCTACGGTATGATTGTTGTTCGTCCTATGGACTAAAGCCATCCGGTTTATATAGACACCGGAGAGGGCTAGGGTTACACAGAGTCGGTTACAATGGTAGGAAATCTACATATCCGTATCGCCAAGCTTGCCTTCCACGCCAAGGAAAGTCCCATCCGGACACGGGACGAAGTCTTCAATCTTGTATCTTCATAGTCTTGGAGTCCGGCCGATGATGATAGTTCGGCTATCCGGACACCCCCTAGTCCGGAACTCCCTCAATCTCCTTCTCACACAATGAATAAATGATTGTAAATTCTCATATATATCTCGTATGACATATGTGTTCAAATAAATCAACATCTCATATTTCAAATAAACTCAACATCTAATATATATCTACAAAAACTTAACATCTCACATATAGCTACAAAACTCAACATTTCATAATTATCTACAAAACTAGGCATCGCATATATATCTAAAAAAAATAAACAATCTAGGTTTCACTAACAAGAATCATATAGTACCGGATATGACTACACATCCTCCATCACAACACACAATCTTGGACAAACAAAGATCCAAATCAAGCAAATCAAAGGTTCCACCTAATCTTGGGCAAATCCCTAAAATTGCAACGAATTTACGGAGGAAAAAAAGGGAACGGAGGAGTTCACATAGCAGGAGGGATTGGAGATCGAATCCAGGTCTCAAAACTTCAGATCTGAGAG
>NC_057813.1:505456773-505609151 GCF_018294505.1 Triticum aestivum
CGCCGCCACCGCTCTCTGTACAGAGAGCAACTTCCTCAGAGGGGGAAGAACTGCCTGGGAGGGGCTGGCCCGATACGGCATAAGTCAACGTGCAACGCCCAAGCGATATGCGCTGCACTATACACAGTGTGGCGCCCTAGCCTCAGGCGCTGCACTGCTGTCTGTGGGGGCGCAGGAGGCCCAGGGCTGCCACGCTGGCTGGATGTGCGACACCTAAGGGAAGGGCGCTGCAGCGTTGGGTGCGGCGCCGCGCTGTCGGGCGCCACACTAAAGGATCAACGGAGTGAAATTTTTTCAAGAGCAGGTCAGTTTGTGATTTGATTTCGCCCTCAGGTCAAATATGTGATTTCTGCCTCATGATTCATGCACGCCACAGTTTTCCATGTTTCGTTTTCTCTCTCATCTGTCATGTCGTCTAACCGAAACAATGTTCAAACGGTATCGGATGAGATGGTGTTTGTTCAACTGTCAGGATCGGATTATTCCTGAACAGGAGGCGGCCAAGGACCTACATTTCACTTTCTTTTTTTGCGGGGCGAAGGACCTACATTTCTTTTTCTTTTTTTGCGGGGTGAAGGACCTACATTTCGTCTGTACTATTTTTATTCGTCAACATCGTTTTTGCCTTCAAAAAGAAAGTCAAGACAGCTCGCTCGTTTCCGCAATTAATCATCCACCCAAGGTAATGTATTGGGCTATTGGCCAAAGTTGGAAACCATACAAAACTAGTAGTGGTGATACTACTACTCCATGTATCGGACGTGCATGCATGGCCAGGGGCAGGCAGTACTACGTACCAGCTCGCCGCGCGCATCGCCATGCTGCCCCAATGTATATTTGTCCCTAGAGTGTTTGGGGAGACCGGCTGGCTTAATCAAATTGGGTGTTGTTTGCCTTAAGAATGGAGGCTTAGCTGTTATTAAGCCTGCTTGTTAAGCCCTTGCCTGGAATTGCTTACTTTAAAGGGGAATTGCTCCCTCTCGTCCGACTACGACGATGCTCCATGCGTATGGCCGGTAGCGACGAGGAAGGCTCCATGAGTGGAGTGCCACCGACCTGTCCGCGTCCGGGTCTGTCGAAAGGCGGCACGCCCATGTGGGCGTTCGTGGCGAGGCCATACATGGTCAGGGCAATGCTGTGCTGGTGGTGGCTCTGGTCCATCTCTCGTGGAGTTTCTCGATGGAGAACGAACGATGGCGGGTGCGTACGGTCCCCGCAGACAGCATTGCATTGCATGGTTTAGAGTTAGTTCAGGGATCCGCGCATTAATTGCAGTACGTGATTACGCAATCGGACGCGTAGGACAGGACCGAAAGGAGATGGGATGGTCTGGACTGTGAGTTCTGGCTAAGGCTGGTCATAGTGGGGAGTAACTTAGACTAGTAACATACATATGTTACTAGTCTATGTTACTACCTTCATAGTGGGTAGTGTCATAGGTGTGATAACATAGTTGCCTTCATTTATTACTTTGTAGACTCATTATGCATTGGAAACCGCTATGTGATGGTAACATATTATGTTACTCTATTTGCCTCTCTCCTCATTAACTACTTGCCACATCATCATTTTTGCTTATGTGGCATCTATGTTACTACCTATGTTACTCCCACTATGACCAGCCTAATGCAGAGGGCTCGATTATTCTTTCTGGAAAATTAAGGATGGCATCGGCCGTGTCTACGACTCGGTGCTGATTGATCTTGGACCGTGGGTGATCACGGGCGGAAGGAAAGGAAAGGCGAGCGCACGGCAGCTGGATGGCACGTACGACTATACAGTAGTACGCGATCGTTGTAACCGACCGCACGCCGCATCGTTCTCGTACAGACAGACGCGGCCGGGCGCGCGCAGGCGGTGCGGCCCACGCACTAGTACTAACATGCAGTACGATCGAGGACGCGCCGGCTGAGTGACCGGCTTGGCCAAGCACGACACGAGGCGTCTGGTGCCTTTCGGCCGGGTGCCTTTCTCCCCACGGGAACAACAGCTTTGAGACCTCGCACCTCGGATTCGATTCGCGTCGCGTCGCGCCTGCGCCTTCCTCACTTCTTCTCCCCGCGTGCCGCCTCGCCACGTCCGTCCACGCCACGCAGCGGCATCAAAGAGGAGGGGGAGGCGCGGCAGCGGCCTGGCGGGGCGAGCGACGGGACCGAGAAAGTAAAGCAGCCGGGCACGGACTTTGGCGCAAGATCGACTCATCATCATCATCAGCCATCACCCAGTGAGCGATCGATCGCGTGAGGCGAGGTGATCCCTGTGTCCTGCTGCCGCTCGTTCACGCACTGTGCTAGTACTCCCTCCGTTCCGATTTAGTCAATCGGAACGGAGGGAGTACGTCGTAGGCGGGCAGGCCGCAGGCGCGCATGCCGTCCGTCGTGAGGGTGAGTGACGGAGCGAGGCTGCCGCTGCTGCTGCGCACTGTGGCCTCGGGATTTGGGAAGGATCCTTTTGGGGGCCGCGCGCCCATGTCTGCGTCTACCGCCTGTCTTGTTCGCATCGCGAGTCGCGACTGCTGTTTTACGTACCGCCGCCGGCGACCGTGTTACTGCCCGCATGTTGGGCTACGTCTTTCCACGCCTGTTTCTGTGTGGTTGGACCGCGCAGCGCGCGAGAATAGAGGAGCAAAGGTTTATTTACATGTGGCTGTTACGACGGGTTTGCCCTTTTACAGCATCTGCTTTGAACGGAATTTCATGCAGAACCGTCGAATTTAGTGCACAGAGAAAGATCCTCTACACCATGTCTTTTGCCGTTAGCACGCACCACTATGGGCTGGAAGCACTTTGAAAGATGGCCTTGGCGGGCTGGCAGGCCACCTCGTTAATCCCGCGAAATCAGGTTTTATTGGGAAAAACATTTTTGAGAAAAAAAGGATTAATGATCCTTTTCAGGTAATCAAACTAATAGTTCGGTGGTTGATTTTTTTTTTTGAAACGGAGGCAAAAGTTTTGCCTCATCGATTAATTAAAAAAAAAAAGAGAATTGCCCAATTAATTAATGGAAAACCGGGCGAAAACCAATACAAACTGAGCATCACATGGCAAGAAACCCATAACCGCACGGGCGGCAACCGCCAGACTCTTCGAAAACACAAAATCCACAAACCCCAATATTGCTCCTACGCCAAGTGACCCCCGACAAGAACACCTCGACACAAGACATCACGCACCTCCCAACCCACAACGGCAAACCAATCCAAGAGGATGGGCCGAGAGACCGAAGGTCATCTATCAAGCAGCAAGAGACGCCTTGCCTATGGCGCCACTCTTGCCTTTGCCTACCTTCTTTTGTTTGCCTTTATTGGCGTTCCTGTCAGGAGGCAAGCAATTGACCTGCCCGAACCAGGTCTAGCAACCTCCACACTGGTAAGCAAGTCACAAAGTTCTTTCGCGAATAGAGCATTTGAATTTGGAGTAGGTGCCAACACACTTGGCTCAATGGCCATGCCACTCCCAGGCATCACTTGATCGATGGTCACAGGCGAGGGAAGGGCATCAACATCTAAAACTCTGTGCTCCTTGATGCCCAGAGGTAAGCTAGTCGACTCCTGACACCCAACGGACGTAGGCGAGCGAGAGATTGCAACATCGAAATCAACACACTCCTCGGCATCCATTATCTTGCTAGACTCCAGGGATGATGCTGGCGGTAAAGCAACAATTGAGATCTTGGGCAGGTCTACCTTCAGGTGTTCGACAGATAAAGGCAAAACCGGGCCCCCACACAGTTCCCGAAGCTCGGGTATGATCTGCAGTACCGGAGTCACAACCACATCATGCAAGGTTGGATGTTGCGGATGGAGAGCTTCATGGAGCGTGCTGAGGCTGCACTACGTGAGCTCTCCCTGGCGTTGCCTGTGTTGCAGAGTGCTCATGTGTCGCGCCCTTTGGTTGTGCCTGGTGACAGCTTCGAGATCCAGAGGGGAGCTGAGCTTCATGGTTGTTTCTCCCCTCGTGCTAGAGCCAGATCACTGTCGTCAGCCTCTGAGGGTCGGTGGTTGATTGACTGGTCCATTTTGCAGACAAAGGAGCCACCAAGAAAAATGCTGGAACTGGGGGCAAGAGTACTAGAACGAGCAGCAAATGAGGTGTACACAGCTGGGCAGGGGTGGCGAATCAACATGGCGAGGCCCTGGATGATGGCTGCAACTCCTTCATCTTCTGCCGCGGTTCCAAGTCCTTTTGTTGCCTGCTAGTTACTAGTTTTCAGGTCATTGACTCAGATAGATGTGTTGTTTGGACTTTGTTCATGCTGGCCTGTGTTGGTTCTTTTGGCCGGTTTCAATCGTCTTGTGTAATGCTGTGAACCTGTTTTTGTGCTACCTGTCCTGTCCTGTCCTTTGAACTCTGTAAGCCTGATTTTCAGTAATGAAAATCGGAAGGGGAAAGCCCTTCTTTGATCAAAATTTTTTGGGAAAAAACAGTGTTTCCCCCCTCTTTTTAGCCCGGAAACCAAGAGGAGAGGCACTTGAAGGTGTCGGTATCTCACAAACTGTGGTTTTTGATCAATAAAACCTGGATTCACCCTAAAAAAACTTGAAGCTGTGCTAAGATTGTTCCAGCCAAGAACCGAAACAATGATTCCATCCCGAAATGCAACACACCACCACCGGATTTATGTAACCTGCACCACTGCTTGTTTCTTTGGTTGGTGTCAATGATGTGTTAATCTGGAGCAAGTTCACTGGTAGAACACGAGACTGGAAGGGCATCATCAGGCGACAAAAATAATTCTGTAGTAAAATTCCTGCTAGTGCCCTTCAAGAGCAACTTGTAACACAAAAAGTTGCCTATTTCGAGGGAAGGAATTTTGGTGCCTTACAGGCCCATTGAGATGATTAGAAGCTCACCACAGATGCATAATGGATCAAACTTCAGGTAATTGCAGTTTTCAGAAAGAAAAATAATAATGTAACCTGGGAAGTACAATTTTTTGCCATTACAGTATGTAACTACTGATACAAGGAGACGTCTATATCACAACTTTAGGATCTAGATGATGATATTGCACAGGACAAATGTGAATTCATGTTCCAAGCCTTGAGCTCGCGCTCACCTTGGTCCTGAAAGGACGGAGTCTATCTGCAGAGTTGCGGCAAAGTTCCCACGGACCGCTCTATTTGCCACCATTAGTTCCAGATTTACCAGGTCCAAATCAAGTTCGGTTTCGACATCCATTGCACCATCCAGGAATTTGACGGCTTCGGTCATGGAAGGCCGCCGACGGCTGTCAACCTGCAGGCACCACATTGCCAGATTCATCATGCGCGACACTTCATCCAAATGACATTGCATATCAGTGAAGCGCGGATTGATAAGGTCCAACAGCTTGTCAGTTTTGGCCTTGTCCTGCAGCATGCTGATGAGATGACGGCTTTCTTCAGGCTGTGAATAATCCAAATTACTTCTACCGCAAATAATTTCCATGATAACAATGCCAAAGCTATACACATCAACCTTTTCGTTGATCACAGATGTCAACCACTCAGGAGCCAAGTAACCTGGTGTGCCTCTCAATCTAGTCATGACACTGCCCTGCTCGCGATCAATTAGCTTGGCAAGACCGAAGTCAGATACCTTGGCAGTGAATTGCTCATCCAAAAGGATATTTTGTGGCTTGATGTCTAGATGAACGATTGTTTCCCGGCAGTCACTGTGAAGATAAGCTAATCCCCTTGCTACATCAGTGATGATCCTCAATCTGGTTTTCCAATCAAGTGGTGCTTCTTGGTGCCTTTGGAAAATCCACCTATCCAAAGATCCATTTGGCATGTATTCATAGACAAGAAGCCTATGCGACTTTTCAGCACAAAATCCAATTAGCCTCACCAAATATATGTGGTTGATGCTTCCAATAGTCTGAACCTCTGCTAAAAATTCCCTTTTCCCTTGATTAATGCCATCCAATCTTTTCACAGCAACCTGCTTATCACAAATCTGTCCTTCAAAAACAGAACCAGATCCTCCTTTCCCAATCACTTTTGAGAAATCTTCAGTTGCTGACTTCAACTCCATAAAAGAAAATCTTGCAGGTAGCCCTGGTAACTGATCGATAATGTCATCATCTTCTAATGGTTCTGCCATGTTTCTTCGTAAAACTACAAGCACTGCAACAACAACCATAGCAATAAAAGTTGAAGAGCCAATGGCTAATACAACGGCTAATTTTCCTTGAGTTAGCATGAAGTTGCGGGTAGCTCTGTTAACTTTAACAAATGCCAGAGAACTAAAATTGCTCGGGTAACTTCCAGCTTTTACACTTATCATGGAGAAGATGTCAGATGCCAGAAAACAGTAACCAGTAGAGGCATCGGAATGCTTGAAAAATGAAGCCTTACACAAACAGTTATTCAAGCATGATAATTTGCACCGCTCTTCGCTTGTTGTTCAATTGTAGACGCCGTTGAAGTGATTGATGTTGGGAAGGGAAAGAAGCCTAGGCTTCTGTGACGAATCACATGATACTGAATCTATTGGTGAGCAGCCACGATTAGGCTCCCTTGGATCAATTAGTTCAAATAATCCGGATTGGCCAATGGCAGCATCAGGACAGCTGCACTGTCCATTTGAACAAATACCATATTCGCCACAAGCTAGAGGATAAGCACAAGGATCAGTTATATCAAAAAGATCTGAAGTCAACCAACTGTTGTTTGGCATCTGATATAACCTCAGGTGCCCATCGAACTCTAGCCTCACAAACACCAGCCCATAGTTATCCTTGGGCAGCTTGATCTGGTAATCCGGTGCCTCTGTATCCCGGAAAGAAGTGAACACCTCCAGGCTGCCATTCTTGAGTGCAACGTATGCTGACCTGTTTGTCATGACAGTTCCACCAGTCGGGCTCCGATAGTATGATAGAGGAGTATCAGTTCCTGCAAATGCATGCATGCCATCAGGAAGGACAGTGAGATAAATTTTTCCACTGGCCCAGTTGGTCATCGAGGTGCTTGCCATGAGCTTCTGCCCCACTTGTAGAACCTGCCCAGTGACAAGTGTGTCAGTCGGGTGATCAAAAGACCTCCAGAGCTCCATATTCGCATGATTTAACAGCACCAGATTGCCTGTGCTGGTAAGATTCATGCCAGCAACAGACTTCTCCGTTGTATTGGTAGACCAAACCAGTGTTCCATCAGCGTCACAGAGCACCAAATCCCCAAGTTCAGTAAGTTGAACACTAGCATTCTCTTTGACTGGGCGATCACGGTTGGCAGACCAGACCACCTCTGGCGAATGTAAATAAACTACATCTTTGAAGCTATATACACTGACAAAGAAGATGGAAAAGATGTAGTCATCACAGGTAGCCACAGCCCCTGCACAGAAGAAGCCGCAGGCAAATGAAGGAATGCTAGCATCATGCGAGCTACTAATAAAAGTCGTGAACGCATCCATAGGGAGGATGATGCGCATAGAGAAGTTATCATCTGGAGAAATGTTGTGGAGGAGCGAGGGATTATTTCGCCATATGGTGCCAAGCTCAACATTCAAAGCAAAGGATTTGCTCATGGCAAGTCTGGAAGAAGAAAAAGTTAAAGGTAGAACAAAAAGGAGGATCAAGATCTTTGGAGGATACATGGCTACACCAATAATTGAACTCAACAGGTTGGTTCTATATGGCAGAACCAAGTCGCCCTTTAGGCCCTGCTAGTCTCTCCACATATGCTGGCACGGGCGCCGTGGTGTCGCTGCTATGCTTGCGGTGGGCAAGCTTGTATAGGCGAGCTGCAAGAGGATGAAGGTGAGGCAAGCAAGAACAGAAAATTTTGGAGGGATGGAGCGAGAAAAAGTGATTGGGAGATAGCAACGAATGTGAGGAGCAAATGGAAGTGAACAAGAGCCACTTGGGAACTTGGAGATGAGTGGCATACAGTCTGGCATAGCAGATCAAGTAACAATGACACACGGCCAAAAAAATGAGAACCATGCAGGTTCTCCAAAGACTCCTTGATTTTCGCTTAACTATCGATTGCAAACTACAGTATATTTACATATAAAAAAGATACATTTCAAATCAATGGCCCTACCAGAAACCAGCCAATTTTCTTCATTGACCAGCCAAAAGTAGGTTCCTTAAATGCTTTGAAATCTCTGGATATGACTAGTACTACTTTTCTGTAACACGTCTTCTTAGAAATTTTGTTGACCACATCAGTCGTTGAATCAACTTAATTTCGGTGAAAATGTTGGATCATTTTAGGGGCGTTTGAAATAGTGGCATAATAATTCCCTAGGAAAGTTTCAGCAACATGTACTTCCATAGGAAATAAAAGAAGAGAGCTGATCCCAAGGAAATTTCATGAGTGGAGCCAACAACTCGTACTTCTATTTGCATAAACTTCCAAATGATTAAAAGAAGAATGGGCACAGACGAGTTAAAAAATAAGTGAAACGATCAGGCACCGGCGTTGTCCTTGGCCAGCATTTATAGCACCATTCTACTTGTTTGACTACAAGCTAATGAGTGACAGATACAACAATCTACTTCTAGTAGAAGTACCGCCTTCAAGGACAACTTGCTAGTGTTTATTAGTTAGAAGTCTAGAACAGATTACATGAGCATGGCTGCGCGTGCACAACATGTTGTTCGAAGCACCCCGGAGTTTTCAGAACTTATAAAAGAATTGTGGATGTAATGATGAATAGCATACCATGTGAAGCTGCAATTTATCCACAAATTAGAACATTTGCAGCTTACCAAAAATCAAGAGTTGAACACTTAAACTGAACACTTGGCTCTTGATTTTTTTGTGTGCAAGGTACAGTTGGTCATATTTTTGGATGAATTTTAGCAGGCTCACATGTCATAGTATTAATTATATTCATGAACTCAAAGATCTTAGAGAAGTCAAGGGTGTCACACTGCCACCTAGCAAGTTGATGGCAACAGCAGAGGGCAACAGCAGAGCACACCACAGTTGAACGGACTTTTAGGTTAAGCATGTTTTCAGATGCTACCTCCATCCAAAATAGACAACACCCTAGAGAGCAAAAGTCAAACTTATCTAGCTTGACTATTGATACATATAACAAGAATTGATTTTGGTCGAATATAAAAAAATAATTACATCTTTCAAAAAGTTTTTTTTTAGAAAAGGAGGATGACCCGCGGCCTCTGCATCTGGGAGTTGCATGCAGCCATTTTATTAATTATTCACAAAGACCTTACAAAGTAGTAATACATTTCAAGAAGTATACTCCACAATTACATAATCTTTTAAAAAAAATCACTAACATGTTCATATGAATGTATCGGTAAACGTTGTGCCTTGAGACAGTGCCCATGTCTAAAACGTGAGTATTTTGTAATGAAAGGAGTAAATCATATTTCTCAAGGTGTAATGCGGCCGAGGCCGATTACAATAGTAGCATGCTTGCGCGCGAGAAGAGGAATGCCCCTCCACAAGGAGGCGGCATCCTTGTCGATACTCGATAGTCTTACAAAGCCTATGTGACCAGATATCGAGGCCCGCAATCATAAGCCTTACAGAAGTAGCAGAGTGGGTGTCTATTGATCGGAAGGCCATAGCACTTCTGGCATCCCAGATGTTCCAGAGGATGAGCAAAAGGTTGAAGGGCCAAAGTTTTTTTTTTTGAATAAAAAGGTAGGGTACACTCTACCTTATGCATTTAAACGGGCAACGCCCGGATGACCGAGGTCATTTACATGAAGGTGATGTTAACGCTGCACGGAGGATGCAGCAGGCCATCACCAGTCCTTACATGAAAAGAGGACTAGGAAAGGAAAGGAGAGGAGAAGATAGCCGCCATGTGTCTAGTCTGAGGTAAAAAGATTGGCCCATGCCCGCATAATGGCCCTAGTGTCGTCCTCGCCTGCGCGCGCGGTCGACAGCGTGAGCAGTTCAGCCACCTCATGGAAGACCTGCCGCGGCCGCCAGAGTTCATTCCTGAAGACTTGTGCATTTCTGGCGTTCCATAGGCTGGTTGCGCATGCGGCGAAGAGGATATGCCACAGCTTGCCATGGATGGTACCTGGTTGCTCCGACCTGAAGAAGTGTAGGAGTCCATCCGAGGAAACGGCAACCTCCTTTAGTCCCAGCTTGTCCCAAACTGCATCTGCCAGTCTGCATCTTAGTATGACATGGCTCATTGTTTCTGTGGCTGGGCATAAATCACACCCATTGTGTGCTACAACCTTGTCCCATTTTTTTCAAGTCATATTGTCCCTCGTGTTCTGTCTATCTCGAAACGCTAGCCAAAGAAACACCCGGTGTCTGTGTGGTATGATCCTGTCCCAGATGTACGGTGCCAGGGGGCAACCTTCGCCTCTAAAGCTTATAAGCTTGTAGAAGTAGGCTGTTGAAACTGCCCTGTCTTCTGTGAGAGGCACACGACGATCCAACTCGTCTGCTTGCAGCTGAACAGTTTGCAATATATCCTGAAGGGCTTGGAGCTCCTGGGATGCTGCTAGAGATAGATTTGGGTGTAGTTGTAGCACCCAGTTTCCCTCGTTGCACTGAGATGCGACTGTACAATAACTGGCTCTTGAGAAGGTGAACAGCGTTGGAAAGACGAACGCTAGGCGGCTGCATTGCAGCCACAAGTCAAACCAAAAAGAGATAGTTCGTCCATTCCCTAGTGTGCACCTTGTGGCTTCGAAGATTAGTTGCATTCCTGATTTGAGGCCTTTCCAGATGGCTGTATCTCCATTCCGCGGTGTGGGTGAGATCTCCTTTTGACAGTATCTTGTGGCAAACCAACTATAGCACGGATTGTTGTTATGTTGGAGCACCTTGGCCATGAGGTTGCAGACCAGCGCCAAGTTATGGGCCCTGAGGTCGCGTACTCCAAGTCCTCCGTATTCCTTTGGCATCGAAACCATGTCCCAGGCAACGAGACAGTGACCCCCCCTAGCGCGGTTTTTTTCCTTGCCAAAGAAATCCTCTCATGATCTGCTCCAACTGCTCAAGTGACTGCTTCGGCCAGATGAAACTGTTGAAATATGAGATGGGCCTAGAGCCCATATGACAATTTCAGATTTAATCTCTAAAGGCCCATGTAGGTGACATGACAAGGTGGTGGGAAGTTTAGTCCCACCATGCTAGTGGAAAGAGAGTTGGAGTGGTTTATAAGGGATTCTCTCCCTCATGCTATTGGAGCTTGAAAAGAAAAGAAGCCCTCGCGCACTCCTCCTCCTCCGCTCGGGATTGAGCCGAGCCGAGCCTTAGGAGGACTGTGCTTCTTTTTGCCGGTCAGGAACGGAGAGTCTTTGACAGGTAGGGCCATGATCTGAGACGTCGGATCATGGGCTACCGACTTGGACGTGGGTTCAGCCCATGTCTCTCCACGCGCGGCCGCACATATATATGTGGGGCGCTGCCAACCCTAGCCACCGCGAAATAGAACGCATCTCCGCCTCCACGCCCACGTCGTTCCTCTGCTGCTGCTGCCGCCGGACACTCCATCCCGTTCACCGCGTACACGGTTGACGGGAGAGCAGGCCTCCGAAACCCCGCCTCTCCTGATCCTGTACGGGAGAGGGGCGATTAGGTTTTTGGGTAGCGACTACGCGACTGCTCGCTTCTGTTCATCTACGTCCGCATCACCTTCGTCATCACCATGTCGACCGACGCCGACCGTGCCGCTGCTGAGAAGGCCGAGGCCGACAAGAAGGCCGCCGAGGATGCCGCGGCTGCTGCCACCGTTACCGCTGCCGCGTGGCCGATTGGAGGGTATACATCGCTGATCCCTCTCGTGTTTCTTTCTGTTGTAGCACTACTAGCGATATGCGTAGATGTTTCTACTATGTGCGTAGTACATGCTCTGTTAGATCGTAATCAGTGTGTTATCAATGCTGTTCATGTCATGCTCATGTTTTATTCATGGATTAATTTAACCGAAAAGCTGCCTATTTTCTTATCAATCCAAAAACCTAATGTGTGTAGGAGTTTTTTGAATTCTAGTTTTGCTGCTGCACTAAAACCGTCCCCGTTTACGGGGACGTACTTTAACCGTTGGCAGACTAAAACCACCTTATGGCTCACGACCATGAACGTGTTCTGGGTCGCCGATGTGACTCCCACAGGAACGATCGCTCCTGAACAGGAGAAGGCGTTCAAGGAGGCCACTGTCGTGTTCCTCGGGGCGGTTCTGAGCGTGATTGGAGATAAGCTGGTTGACGCATATTTGCATATGCGGTCTGCCAAGGACTTGTGGGAGGCGCTCGAATCTAAGTTCGGGGTTGCCGATGCAGGGAGCGAGATGTATATTATAGAGCAGTTCCACGATTACAAGATGGTTGAAAACCGTCCTGTATTGGAGCAGGCTCATGAGATAATATGCATTGTTAAGGAGCTTGAGCTTCTTAAGTGCGAGTTACCGGGCAAGTTTGTCACGGGTTGCATAATCGCTAAGCTCCTCAATTCCTGGAGGAACTTTGCCACCACTCTGAAACATCAGAGGCGTGAATTCTCTGTGGAGGATGTCATTGGCCATCTGAGTGTTGAGCAGAATTCAAGGGCAAAGGACTCGCACGGAAAAGGGGTCGAAGGAACTTCTGTGGCCAATATGGTACATCAGAAGAACTCCAATTCCCACAAGCTCAAGGGAAAGAACGGTGTCCAACAGAATACCGAATTCAAGAAGAAGGGTAAGAAGACCTTCAAGAAGAACAAGAAGGATGAGGGCTGCTTTACTTGTGGTTCGGCTGAACATTGGTCCAACAAGTGCCCAAACAAGTTTAAGAAGTCATGACAGGACTCCAAGTCTGTCAATATGATTGTGAGCAACAATGAGAGTGGTGCATCTGGGTACGGTAATTTATTTGCTGTATTTTCAGTTAGGCCGTCCACCGATTGATGGGTCAACACAGGTGCAGGTGTTCATGTGTGTGCTAACATTTCATTGTTTTCTTCTTACCAGGCCACAGGTCACGGGTCCGTACTGATGGGGAATGGTGCGAGTGCTTCTGTTCTTGGTGTTGGCACGGTCGATCTGAAGTTTACTACGGGAAGGATTGTGCAGATGAAGAACGTGCAACATGTCTCCGCCATCAAGAAGAACCTCGTTAGTGGCTCCCTTCTATGTAGAGAAGGGTTTAAGTTGGTATTCGAGTCTAATAAATTAGTTGTTACGAAATATGGACTATTTGTTGGAAAGGGTTATGAATGCGGAGGCATGTTCCCCCTTTCTCTTGCAGATCTATGTAATAAAGTCATGAACAATATTCATTTGAGTGTTAATGAATCTGAAGTCTGGCATTCACGTCTTTGTCACATTAGTTTCGGTGTTATGACGCGGCTAGCAAAATCGAATTTAATCCCGAGTTTCACTTTAGCCAAAGGTTCTAAGTGCCATTCGTGTGTGCAATCTAAGCAACCTCGCAAGCCTCACAAGGCAGCAGAGGAGAGACACTTGGCGCCACTTGAACTCATACATTCTGATCTTTGTGAGATGAATGGTGTGTTGACTAAAGGTGGAAAGAAATATTTCATGACTTTGATAGATGATTCCACTAGATATTGCTATGTGTATCTGTTAAATACCAAAGATGAGGCTCTACACTACTTTAAAATCTATAAGGCAGAAGTTGAGAATCAACTCGAAAAGAAAATTAAACGAGTCTGGTCAGATCGTGGTGGAGAGTACTTCTCGAAAGAGTTTGATGCCTTCTGTGCGGAACACGGTATTATTCACGAGAGGACGCCTCCCTACTCACCCCAGTCAAACGGGGTTGCCGAGCGGAAAAACCGTACTCTAACTGATTTGGTTAACGCCATGTTAGATACGTCGGGTTTATCCAAGGCATGGTGGGGGGAGGCTATAATGACATCATGTCATGTCCTGAATAAAGTTCCGACAAAGGATAACGAGATCACTCCTTATGAGAAGTGGACCAAGAGAAGGACAACACTCTCGTACTTACGTACTTGGGGCTGCTTGGCGAAAGTTAATGTGCCGATCCCCAAAAAGCGTAAGCTTGGACCAAAGACTGTGGACTGTGTTAATTTGGGCTACGCTATGAATAGTGTTGGCTATAGATTTCTAGTAGTGAAATCTGAGGTACCTGACATGAAGGTCGGTACAATTATGGAGTCTAAGGATGCTACATTCTTTGATGACATTTTCCCCATAAGAGATGTACAAAGCACTTCTAGACAGGAATCTGAGGAGACTCCTGAGCCTGCCATTCCTATGGAATATTATGAACGAACACATGATGAAAATCCTGAGGAGGATGGCGAGGAAACCCTTGGTAGGGGCAAGAGACAAAGGACTGCAAAGACCTTTGGTGATGAGTTCTTCGTGTATCTCGTGGATGATACTCCTACTTCTATTTCAGAAGCGCATGCCTCTCCAGAAGCTGACTACTGAAAGGATGTGGTCCGTAGTGAGATGGATTCCATCATGGCTAACGGGACATGGGAGATCACTGAGCGTCCCTATGGTTGCAAACCATTGGGATGTAAGTGGGTGTTCAAAAAGAAGCTTAGGCCCGATGGTACGATTGAAAAGTACAAGGCTAGGCTTGTGGCCAAGGGCTATGACCAGAAAGAAGAGGAAGATTTCTTCGATACTTATTCACCTGTGGCTAGACTGACCACCATTCGAGTATTACTCTCGTTGGCGGCCTCGCACGGTCTTCTCGTCCACCAGATGGATGTTAAGACGGCTTTTCTGAATGGAGAGCTAAACGAGGAAATCTACATGCAACAGCCAGATGGCTTTGTGATAGATGGTCAGGAAAGAAAGGTGTGTAGGTTGCTGAAATCTTTATATGGCCTGAAGCAAGCACCTAAGCAATGGCATGATAAGTTTAATACAACTCTGACATCTGTTGGCTTCGTTGTTAATGAAGCTGACAAATGTGTATACTATCGCCATGGTGGGGGCGAAGGAGTCATACTGTGCTTGTATGTTGATGACATACTGATATTCGGAACCAACCTCAAAGTCATTGAGGAGGTTAAGTCGTTTCTGTCTCAGAACTTTGAGATGAAGGACCTTGGTGTGGCTGATGTTATCTTGAACATCAAGCTACTGAGAGATAATGAGGGTGGGATCACACTTCTGCAATCCCATTATGTTGAGAAGGTGTTGAGCCGTTTTGGATATTCGGACTGCAAACCATCTCAAACACCATATGATCCTAGTGTGTTGGTCCGAAAGTTCGAAGGCACAACTAAGGATCAACTGAGATACTCTCAAATCATTGGTTCACTCATGTACCTAGCAAGCGCAACGAGGCCTGACATCGCGTTTGCTGTGAGCAAACTGAGCCGGTTTGTTTCCAATCCGGGTGATGTACATTGGCATGCTATTGAGAGAGTTATGCGCTATCTGAAAGGTACTATGAACTACGGACTTCACTATACCGGATACCCGTCGGTACTTGAAGGGTATAGTGATGCGAATTGGATCTCTGATGCTGATGAGATGAAGGCCACAACTGGGTATATGTTTACTCTTGGAGGTGGCGCTGTTTCCTGGAAGTCTTGCAAGCAAACGATCTTAACGAGATCGACAATGGAAGCAGAATTAACAGCATTAGACACATCTGGTGTCGAAGCAGGATGGCTTCGTGATCTTTTGATGGACTTGCCATTGGTTGATAAACCGGTTCCGGCTATCCTTATGAACTGTGACAATCAGACTGTCATCACCAAGGTGAAGAGTTCAAAGGACAACATGAAGTCCAACAAACACATAAGAATGAGATTAAAAGCTGTCAGAAAATTAAGAAACTCCGGAGTGATAGCGTTGGAGTATGTCCATACGGCTAAGAATCTGGCAGATCCCTTTACAAAAGGGCTATCACGTGTTGTGATAGATAGTGCATCGAGGGAGATGGGTATGAGACCCACATGAGTTGCCATGGTAGTAACCCAACCTATGTGATCGGAGATCCCGTGAAGTAGGACCTAGGAAAACAAGGCAGTGGTGAACTGAGGAGAGTAACTTTACTAACCCACTCCGTTGGAGATGCAATACTCTCGGAAACTGTATGGAAGGATGACCACTGTCTTAATGTGTTCCAAGGCTTATATGTATAAGCAAGATGCTATCCTACAGAGCGATCTTTGGAGGAACACACCTATATGAGCCCGACTGCTGGTCACAGTCTATGAGATTGGGGTGATCTCTAGCAAGCTCATGAACAGGCCAGGAGTGTGACTAATATGCTCCACCCGAGGGTCGGCCTTCGGCAGCCTCGTATCAGTGAGACTTGTGGTGAAACTTCTTGACGCCAAACTGACAATTCAAGGCATAGTCCATTGTTCAGTTGTGAAGGAGTGTAACTACTTGGTCTAGGTGGAGCTCAACCTTAATCGGTCTCCACTGAGATGCTGGTATATCAAAACAGCGTTTGGAACAAAGGACAAAGTGGGCCCCTGAGATCTGGTGGGGGATTGTTGAAATATGAGATGGGCCTAGAGCCCATATGACAATTTCAGATTTAATCTCTAAGGGCCCATGTAGGTGGCATGACAAGGTGGTGGGAAGTTTAGTCCCACCATGCTAGTGGAAGGAGAGTTGGAGTGGTTTATAAGGGATTCTCTCCCTCATGCTATTGGAGCTTGAGAAGAAAAGAAGCCCTCGCGCACTCCTCCTCCTCCGCTCGCCTCGCCACGCCACGCCACGCCTCGTCACGACGCGCCGCGGGTTGCGGGATTGAGCCGAGCCGAGCTCACTCCTATGCGCTTCTTTTTGCCGGTCAGGAACGGAGAGTCTTTGACAGGTAGGGCCACGATCTGAGACGTCGGATCATGGGCTACCGACTTGGACGTGAGTTCAGCCCACGCGCGGCCGCACATATATATGTGGGGCGCTGCCAACCCTAGCCACCGCGAAATAGAACGCATCTCCGCCTCCACGCCCACGTCGTTCCTCTGCTGCTGCTGCCGCCGGCGACTCCATCCCGTTCACCGCGTACACGGTTGACGGGAGAGCAGGCCTCCGAAACCCCGCCTCTCCGGATCCTGTACGGGAGAGGGGCGATTAGGTTTTTGGGTAGCGACTACGCGACTGCTCGCTTCTGTTCATCTACGTCCGCATCACCTTCGTCATCACCATGTCGACCGACGCCGACCGTGCCGCTGCTGAGAAGGCCGAAGCCGACAAGAAGGCCGCGGAGGATGCCGCGGCTGCTGCCACTGTTACCGCCGCCGCGTGGCCGATTGGAGGGTATACATCGCTGATCCCTCTCGTGTTTCTTTCTGTTGTAGCAGTACTAGCGATATGCGTAGATGTTTCTACTATGTGCGTAGTACATGCTCTGTTAGATCGTAATCAGTGTGTTATCAATGCTGTTCATGTCATGCTCATGTTTTATTCATGGATTAATTTAATCAAAAAACTGTCTATTTTCTTATCAGAAACATCCCATGAAGAAGCTCGGTATTGTTGCCAGCACTGCGTTGATGAGCGTCAGCCTTCCTCCCCAGGAAAGGAAAGTGGCAAGCCAGCCCGACAGACACTTGTCAACTTGGTGGATGATGGGTATCAGCAGATTGTGCGTGATCTTGTTGGGTGAGAGGGGTAAGCCCAAGTAAGTGCAAGGGAAAGACTCCACCCGGCATTGAAGAATCTAGGCAGCCTGTTGGCAGGTTTCTTGGGGTATGCAGATCGGTATGAGAGTGCTTTTGTGGTAGTTGATCTTCAGCCCCGTGAAACCAGAGAAAGCATCAAGTATTTGCCTCACCCTTCGCACCTGCTGGACATCTCCCTGGATCAATAAGATCTTGTCGTCCGCATACTGTAGGATAGGGAACAGCTCAGCCACACCAAGAGGGTGTTTGAGATTTCCTGCCCTATACTCTTGGTTGCAAAGCTGCTGTAGAACATCTGCCACCAGTATAAACAGATAAGGGGACATGGCATCTCCTTGTCGCAGCCCACTATTGGACAGGATTTTGTTCCCAAGGTGTCCATTGATCATAACCCTGGAGGAGCTGGATTCCAGGAATTCAGAGATCCACCTGATCCATCTATTACCGAATCCCCTTGCTGCAAGTATCTGTCGAAGGGCCACCCAACTGACACTGTCGAAGGCTTTCTGAAAATCTGGCTTCAAAACAAACATCGGCTTCTTCCTTTTCTTTGCTTGCTGTACTAACTCAGCTGCCAACACATAATTCTCAAGAATGCTTCTGCCCGGAAGGAAGCCAGACTGTAGTGGGTGCACCAGATTCGGTATTTGTCGCTGAAGCCTCGTAGCAAGCACCTTAGAAGCCAGCTTGGGTAGGCTATGAACCAAGGAAATGGGCCTGAAATCTTTGATATCCGTGGGATTTTCCTTTTTTGGGATCAGCACGATGTGTGCAGTGTTGATATTGGAAAGGGGGGAGCTGTGTTCATATAGTTCTTGAAAGAATTGCATCAAGTCCTCCTTCAACGTTCCCTGGACGTGTTTGTAGAACTCATTAGTGTATCCGTCTGGTCCTGAGCTCCGATTGTTGGGGCTTTTTTGGATTACTGATGCAACTTCACCCCATATGAAAGGCTCCTCTAGTGGGTTAAGAGAAGAATGCTCATACAGTCGGGACAGATCAACAGTAGGCAGGCAAGGAGAGTCCTTCCCAAAAATGCCAGTGTAGTAGTCTGTGGCTATCCCAATTTTGTCCTGCTACCCAAAGAACTCCACCCCGTCCTTTATTAACAGCTTGATCTTGTTCTTCCTATGGTGGCAGTTTGCTGCAGCATGGAAGAACTTCGTGTTCTCATCACTGAGAGTGCAGCCCCTTATCTTCGCCCGACGTCTCCAAATACTTGCTTGCCAAAGAATCAGCTTCCGTGCTTTCTCGTTCGCATGCTTCCTCAGAGAAAATTGAAGGGCCAAAGTGACTAGACCCTTTATTCATACAGAAAGACTGAAAAAAACGATGTGACAGAACTTGTGGAGCATGACTCATTCACATCCGCCATTCTTTGCAACATACGTGTACTGCAGGTCAGGAAAGAGCTGTGATCAAAGCAGGTGATGTTTCACTTCTTATTATGCCCTGAGCCTTATCCACGTAAAGTCTCATCCTTTCCGTTGGGCGTGTTTTTGATAATCTGCCGGTAGTCCCGTTAAGTAACACAAACTGGGTATTTGCCCAAATGGTTGCACATCACATCGATGCTAATAACAATCAAAATAAAACAGGCCAGTCGTTTGCATAATTCTTACTAACCTACTGTATAGTGTAACTGTTCCATGACACATACGTATAAATATCAAGCAATTGGGACTGATTGCTAGTTTGCTACTAACCACAAACAACCAACCAATTTCATATGAGAAAAAAGATGGAGTAGGCATCACCTATCGTTACCAAGCTATGTCATTACAATGCGGCTACGCCAGCGGTTTTACCAACAGAACAAAAACGATCACAAATGGCTCTACAGTCCGTAAAAGATACATAGGAAACAGCCCCGGCAAAAGGAAAAAAGACACAGAGGAAATAGAAAGATGGCATGAGTATTGAGGAGGGCATGGCGGCACGATAATTAAGCAGGAAGCTGCAGCATTCTCACCTGCGCATTTCGCCGAACAGCTGGTGGGCGCGTACTTCCTAGCGGGCTTGGCTACGGCGGAGCCGCGGAGGCAGCCGTTTCCCTCGATCCCGGCTAGACGCAGGCAAGAACAGAGCACGCTGCCTCCGATGTATGTACGCAGGTATGTGTTCCGGCCGCCGGAGCTAGCCTCAGATGGCACCCGAGCACTTCCGCGACCGCGGGGCAGCGATATCTCCGATCGTTTAGAGGGCTGGACGAAGCCAATATATTTCCGTCATTAGATAAATAATGTCAAAAAAGAGAAAAGACATCTGAGGTCCCATGGTCTAGTGGTTAGGACATTGGACTCTGAATCCAGTAACCCGAGTTCAAGTCTCGGTGGGACCTTTTTTTTCTTTCCCTCCTTTTTCGTTCATAATATTCTTTTGGTTCACTGTATTTGTATAAGTGCTTTGAAAAGTTCAGATTCGTAATGCTCGCCATCACTCCATTTTTATCTCATTTGTCAGATGGACACTTTTTGATCTTTTCTCTGCTCTCAAACTAAATCACGACGTACCCATTTGTGCAACTTAACAACACTTTCAATCCATTATAAATGTACTTAACTCGTTTGTCAGATGGACACTTTTTGATCTTTTCTCTGCTCTCAAACTAAATCACGACGTACCCATTTGCGCAACTTAACAACACTTTCAATCCATTATAAATGTACTTAACTCGTTATATAATAGAGACGGGGACTTTTTTCCCCTTTTCATTCCTTTTTTTTTCTTTCCCTCCTTTTTCGTACATAATATTCTTTTGGTTCACTGTATTTGTATAAATGCTTTGGAAAGTTCAGATTCGTAATGCTCGCCATCACTCCATTTTTATCTCATTTGTCAGATGGACACTTTTTGATCTTTTCTCTGCTCTCAAACTAAATCACGACGTACCCATTTGCGCAACTTAACAACACTTACAATCCATTATAAATGTACTTAACTCGTTATATAATAGAGACGGGGACTTTTTTTTCTCCTTTTCATTCCTTTTTAAGGAAAAATCCAGCCATCATATACTCCCTCCGTTTCTAAAATATAAGTCTTTGGAGACATTTCACTATGGACCATATACGGAGTAAAATGAATGAACTATACATCCGTATGTGGTCCATAGTGAAATCTCTACAAAGACTTATATTTAGGAACGGAGTGAGTATTAAGTATGAGAAGGATTACTATCCTCCAAGAGGATACAACGGATGCTTGGGGAACATCCCCTAAGATGGTAAAGTCTCCATTTCTTCTAGCCAAAGTAGCTAGCTCGTGAGCCACTCTATTGCTGGGTCTTCTTACGTCATCAAATGCAATACTATTGACACTGCCACTGGTATTCCAGATGTCTGAAACTAGTGAGAATAGCACGGACAGATTGCTAGCTCTGTTGTGCAAAATAGCTGGAATGGGTGCACAGTCCGTTTCCGCGTACGCTGATCCCGAGCAGTATTTGCTAAGCACTGATAGGCCATAAAGCACCCCTGCTAGCTCTGCTTCTTCCACATCTCTGCTAAAATTCATTTTTGTGCCACCTGATATGGCTACTTGCCCAGGTGATTCCTCACAACGAGACATGCATAAGATTCTCCTGTGGACGGAAGGAAGGACGCGTCAATGTTTATCTTCCGTGTCCCGGGTTCAGGTGGTTTCCAGTGAGTTGCTTCCTGTTGCATGGAAGCACTCCGAATCTCGTTTTGAAATGGTTACATGTTCCTTCCCGTCGGTGCTCCCCACACCCTTTGGCCTAGAGATATGACTTGCTTCCCTTTCTTGATATCGGCACGACATGCTTCCTACGATAGGGCCTGTAGATAGGGTCCCCGATGCTCATAGGCCTCGTAGTCTGCGCATTCTCCTGACAGGCGATCTCCCCAGTGTACTAAACTAGGTATTGCACCGACGACCCAATCAATGCCTTACTTTCTGCATGTACACAGTCCTCTCGCAACCACCAAGCTCACCAAAGGAGCAGGAGCACTTTTCCTCGGACTTCGGCTGCACATGATCCTAGAATATTCTGTAACCAATCATTGCCCATATGTCGAAACTGATCTTCAATTGTAGATCCCAAATGGTCCTTAGCTCATCTCTAAGTCCTTTGAGCTTTGTGCAGCTTACTACAACATGGAATTCATCTTCTGTTTCTCTCCCACCAATATTGCAAATGTTATCAGTTTCTAGGGTGTGTTTCCATTTGTTTTTCCTAGCTGCCAATGTTTCAGTAGCTACCCTCCACGCGAAAATCCTGATTTTCTCCGGGACCTTTGCTTTCCATACAAGGTCTCTGTCGGCGTTCTGGGAACGGGGGTCCCCAGACTTGCCTGCCTGCGGCCTGCGGCGTGGCTCAAGGAGTGGTCCAGCACGGTCCATCTTCATCAACTCAAGCTCAAGACCCTCGCGAGGGGCCAAGCCTCGCGGGGCGGACGACACAAGGCTTCCGCAGGAACGGCCTCACTAAGCAGGCTCGCGAGGAGGCGGAGAGATCAAGGCAGGGGTACCTCGCGAGGTGCTCGTGACGTAAGCCATGACGATCGAGGCCAGGCAGGCGCCAGGCGGGCGCCGACCTGTCCAGTGTCATTGTTCCCTCTTTGGTGCAAAGGGGGCAAGCGCAGGCGCGGAGTACCGAGGCATCAAGCAAATGTTACCATTTCGGTGCAACGAGACAAAGACCAGCAGAGCGGCGGGACGGAAGTCACCGTGGAGCCCAAGACGGCATCATCGCCAGTGCCTTTGGCAGCCGAAGACCAACTTTAGTCAGGATAAGTTGTACTAGATGTTCCCCTTCAAAATGGCCGTTATTGGCTCCCTTCCCGCTCAATATTTCGGGGAGAGGACCAGGGCCTCTATATATAGGGATAGCCACCATATAGAGAGGGACGGAGAGGGGGAGAGAGTTCTCATCAGATTAAGAGGCGATCGAACTCACCAAAGTAGTTCACCGCATCAGCCCAAGAACACCTCTCGCGAGGCTGTTCTTCCTCTGTACTGTTCGTCATCAGCCCCTGAGGCAATCTACCACACCACAAACTAGAGTAGGGTATTACACCACAATGGTGGCCCGAACTAGTATAAACATTGCGTCCCTTGTATTGTTCATCGTGTAGCTTAGATTCACAGCGAGGCGTTGGGACGTGGATCGGCAGGGGCAAGATCTTCGCGCGCACCACAGAGTTCAAACCTTAAGAGTTTTGCCGGAACCCGATATCCGACATTTGGCGCGCTAGGTAGGGGGTGTGCCGGAATCTTTCTTCCGCTGTCCCGCGTTCGATCGTTCGTCGAAGTTGACGCTCGCTGAGCTCGTGCCGAGCGTCGGGCCGCTCTCGCCGCCCGCGTCGCCCAGACGGCTCCCGTCGGTGGGCCTCCCCGTCGTTCTCCGTCGCCTGCCGCCAACGCCGCCACCGGCCCGGCGAGGAACGAGCAGCAGGCGTCATCACTGCATCCCTCTGTGCGGCGGGAAGGCCGCACCGCCACTCCATCGCTGACTCCAACTGGTTCGTCGTCTCACGCCCGTCGCGCTCCCACGGACGCGCATGCTGCACTGCTCCTGGCACGCGAGCTCCTGCACTACCGCCCCGTCGACGACCTCTACGAGGAGTGGCTCGCTCGCATCACCGAGCTCGTCAGCGCCGCAGGGGGCTCTCCTGTGCCGTCCCTCTCGCTGCCTCGCCCTCCGTCTTGCGTAGGTGATGCTGTTGGGGAACGTAGTAATTTCAAAAAATTTCCTACGCACACGCAAGATCATGGTGATGCATAGCAACAAGAGGGGAGAGTGTTGTCCACGTACCCTCGTAAACCGAAAGCGGAATCGTTAGCACAATGCGGTTGATGTAGTCGTACCTCTTCACGATCCGACCGATCTAAGTACCGAACGTACGACACCTCCGAGTTCAGCACATGTTCAGCTCGATGACTTCCCACGAACTCCGATCCAGCAGAGCTTTGCGGGAGAGTTCCGTCAGCACGACGGTGTGATGACGGTGTTGATGATGCTACCGACGCAGGGCTTCGCCTAAGCACCGCTACGATATTACCGAGGTGGAATATAATGGAGGAGGGCACCGCACACGGCTAAGAGATCAATGATCAATTGTTGTGTCTATGGGGTGCCCCCCTGCCCCCGTATATAAAGGAGCTAGGGGGGAGGCGGCGGACCAAGGAGGAGGGCGCGCCAAGGGGCGAGTCCTAATCCCACCGGGAGTAGGACTCCTCCTTTCCTAGTAGGAGTAGGAGAGAAGGAAGGGGAAGGGAGAAGGGAAGGAAGGAGGGGGCGCAGCCCCTCCCCCTAGTCCAATTCGGACTAGGCCTTGGGGGGGGGGGGCTGCCCTAGGCAGCCCCTCCCTCTTCCCCGTATTGCCCAATAAGGCCCAATACTTCTCCCCGCCGAATTCCCGTAACTCTCCGGTACTCCGATAAATACCCGAATCACTCGAAACCTTTCTGATGTCTGAATATAGTCATCCAATATATCGATCTTTACGTCTTGACCGTTTCGAGACTCCTCGTCATGTACCCGATCTCATCCGGGACTCCAAACTACCTTTGGTACATCAAAACACATAACTCATAATATAAATCGTCACCGAACTTTAAGCGTGAGGACCCTACATGTTCGAGAACTATGTAGACATGATCGAGACACGTCTCCGATCAATAACCAATAGCGGAACCTGGATGCTCATATTGGCTCCCACATATTTTACGAAGATCTTTATCGGTCAAACCGCATAACAACATACGTCGTTCCCTTTGTCATCGGTATGTTACTTGCCCGAGATTCGATCGTCGGTATCTCAATACCTAGTTCAATCTCGTTACCGGCAAGTATCTTTACTCGTTATGTAATGCGTCATCCCGCAACTAACTCATTAGTCACATTGCTTGCAAGGCTTATAGTGATGTGCATTACCGAGAGGGCCCAGAGATACCTCTCCGACAATGGGAGTGACAAATCCTAATCTCGAAATACGCCAACTCAACATGTACCTTCGGAGACACCTGTAGAGCTCCTTTATAATCACCCAGTTACGTTGTGACATTTGGTAGCACACAAAGTGTTCCTCCGGTAAATGGGAGTTGCATAATCTCATAGTCATAGGAACATGTATAAGTCATGAAGAAAGCAATAGAAACATACTAAACGATCAAGTGCTAAGCTAACGGAATAGGTCAAGTCAATCACATCATTCTCTAATGATGTGATCCCGTTAATCAAATGACAACTCATGTCTTATGGCTAGGAAACTTAACCATCTTTGATTCAACAAGCAAGTCAAGTAGAGGCATACTAGTGACACTCTGTTTGTCTATATATTCACACATGTATCAAGTTTCTGGTTAATACAATTCTAGCATGAATAATAAACATTTATCATGAAATAAGGAAATAAATAATAACTTTATTATTGCCTCTAGGGCATATTTCCTTCAGTCTCCCACTTGCACTAGAGTCAATAATCTAGTTCACATCATCATGTGATTTGACACCAATATTCATATCTGTATATGATTAATACCCATAGTTCACATCGTCATGTGATCAACACCCAAAGGGTTTACTAGAGTCAATAATCTAGTTCACATCGCTATGTGATTAACACCCAAAGAGTACTAAGGTATGATCATGTTTTGCTCGTGAGAGAAGTTTAGTCAACGGGTCTGTCATATTTAGAGTTGTATGCATTTGGCAAATATTCTATGGCTACAATGCTATGCACTGAGCTACTCTAGCTAATTGCTCCCACTTTCAATATGTATCCAGATTGAGATTTAGGATCATCTAGATCGGTGTAAAAGCTTGCACCGATGTAACTCTCTATGACAGGCTCTTTTATCACCTCCATAATCGAGAAATATTTCCTTAGTCCTCACTAAGGATATTCTTGACCGCTGTCCGGTGATCTACTCTTAGATCAAAATTGTACTCCCTTGCCAAACTCAGAGCAAGGTATACAATAGGTCTGGTACACAGCATAGCATACTTTTATAGAACCTATGACTGAGGCATAAGGAATGACTTTCATTCTCTCTCTATTTTCTGCCGTGGTCGGGACTTGAGTCTTACTCAATTTCACACCTTTGCAACACAGGCAAGAACTCTTTCTTTGACTATTACATTTTGAACTACTTCAAAATCTTGTCAAGGTATGTACTCATTGAAAATCTTATCAAGCGTCTTGATTTATCTCAATAGATCTTGATGCTCAATATGTAAGTAGCTTTACTGAGGTCTTTCTTTTAAAGAACCCCTTTCAAACACTCCTTTATGCTTTCCAGAAAAAATTCTACCTCATTTCTGATCAACAATATGTCACTCACATATACTTATCAGAAAGGCTGTAGTGCTCCCACTCACTTTATTGTAAATACATGCTTCACTGCAAGTCCTTATAAAACTATATGCTTTGATCAACTTATCAAGGCGTATATTCCAACTCCGAGATGCTTGCACCAGTCCATAGATGGATTGCTGGAGCTTGCACATTTTGTTAGCACCTTTAGGATTGACAAAACCTTCTGGTTGCATCATATACAACTCTTTAAGAAAACCATTAAGGAATGCAATTTTGACATCCATTTGCCAGATTTCATAAAATGTGGCAATTGCTAACATGATTTGGACAGACTTTAAGCATCGCTACAGTTGAGAAAATCTCATTGTAGTCAACACCTTGAACTTGTCGAAAACCTTTTTGCGACAAGTCGAGCTTTGTAGATAGTAACACTACTATCGACGTCCGTCTTCCTCTTGAAGATCCATTTATTTTCTATGGCTTGTCGATCATCGGGCAAGTCCACCAAAGTCCACACTTTGTTCTCATACATGGATCCTATCTCAGATTTCATGGCCTCCAGCCATTTCGCGGAATCTGGGCTCATCATCGCTTCCTCATAGTTCGTAGGTTTATCATGGTCTAGTAACATGACTTCCAGAATAGGATTACCGTACCACACTAGTGCAGACCGTACTCTGGAAAACCTACAAGGTTCTGTAGTAACTTGATTTGAAGTTTCATGATCATCATCATTAGCTTCCTCACTAATTCGTGTAGGAATCACAGGAACTGATTTCTGTGATGAACTACTTTCCAATAAGGGAGTAGGTACAGTTACCTCATCAAGTTCTACTTTCCTCCCACTCACTTCTTTAAGAGAAACTCCTTCTCTAGAAAGGATCCAATTTTTAGCAACAAATATTTTGCCTTCGGATCTGTGATAGAAGGTGTACCCAACAGTTTCCTTTGGGTATTCTATGAAGACACACTTCTCTGATTTGGGTTCGAGCTTATCAGGTTGAAACTTTTCACATAAACATTGTAGTCCCAAACTTTAAGAATCGACAACTTTGGTTTCTTGCCAAACCACAGTTCATAAGGCGTTGTCTCAACGGATTTTGATGGTGCCCTATTCAAAGTGAATGCAACTGTCTCTAATGCATAACCCCAAAATGATAGTGGTAAATAGGTAAGATTCATCATAGATCGCACTATATCTAATAAAGTGCAGTTATGACGTTCGGACACACCATAACACTGTGGTGTTCCAGGTGGCGTGAGCTTGTGAAACTATTCCACATTGTTTTAATTAAATACCAAACTCATAACTCAAATATTCGTCTCCGCGATCAAATCGCAAAAAACTTTATTTTCTTGTTATGATGATTTTCCACTTCACTCCGAAATTCTTTGAACTTTTTCAAATGTTTCAGACTTATGTTTCATCAAGTAGATATACTCATATCTGCTCAAATCATCTGTGAAGGTCAGAAAATAACGATACTCACCACGAGCATCAACACTCATTGGATTGCATACATTGGTATGTATTATTTCCAGCAAGTCAGTAGCTCGTTCCATTGTTCCGGAGAACGGAGTTTTAGTCATCTTGCCTAAAAGGCACGGTTCGCAAGCATGAAATGATTCATAACCAAGTGATTCTGAAAATCCATCTTTATGGAGTTTCTTCATGCGCTTTACACCGATATGACCCAAACGGCAGTGCCACAAATAAGTTGCACTATCATTATCAACTTTGCATCTTTTGGCATCAATATTATGAATATGTGTATCACTACGATCGAGATCCAACAAACTATTTTCATTGGGTGTATGACCATCGAAGGTTTTATTCATGTAAACAGAACAACAATTATTCTCTGACTTTAAATGAATAACCGTATTGCAATAAACATGATCAGATCATATTCATGCTCAACGCAAACGCCAAATAACATTTATTTAGGTTCAACACTAATCCCGAAAGTATAGGGAGTGTGCGATGATTATCATATCAATCTTGGAACCACTTCCAACACACATCGTCACTTCACCCTCAACTAGTCTTTGTTTATTCTGTAACTCCTGTTTCGAGTTACTAATTTTTAGCAACCAAACACGTATCAAATACACAGGGGCTACTATAAACACTAGTAAGGTACACATCAATAACCTGTATATCAAATATACCCTTGTTCACTCTGCCATCCTTCTTATCCACCAAATGTTCAGGGAATTTCCGCTTCCAGTGACTATTTCCTTTGCAGTAGAAACACTCAGTTTCAGGTTTTGGTCCAGTTTTGGGCTTCTTCACGGGAGTGACAACTTGCTTGCCATTCTACTTGAAGTTCCATTTCTTTCCCTTTGCCTTTTTCTTGAAACTAGTGATCTTGTCAATCACCAACACTTGATGCTCTTTCTTGATTTCTACCTTCATCGATTTCAACATCACGAAGAGCTCGGGAATCGTTTTCGTCATCCCTTGCATACTATAGTTCATCATGAAGTTCTAGTAACTTGGTGATGGTGACTAGAGAAATCTGTCAATCACTATCTTATCTGGAAGATTAACTCCCACTTGATTCAAGCGATTGTAGTACCTAGACAATCTGAGCACATGCTCACTAGTTGAGCAATTCTCCTCCATCTTTTAGCTATAGAACTTGTTGGAGACTTCATATCTCTCAACTTGGGCATTTGCTTGAAATATTAACTTCAAATCCTGGAACATCTCATATGGTCCATGACGTTCAAAACGTCTTTGAAGTCCCGATTCTAAGACGTTAAGCATGGTGCACTAAACTATCAAGTAGTCATCATATTGAGCTTGCCAAACGTTCATAACCTCTGCATCTACTCCTGCAATAGATCTGTCACCTAGCGGTGCATCAAGGACATAATTCTTCTGTGCAGCAATGAGGATAAACCTCAGATCACGGACCCAGTCCGCATCATTGCTACTATCATCTTTCAACATAGTTTTTCTCTAGGATCATATCAAAAATAAACATAGGGAAGCAACAACGCGAGCTATTGATCTACAACATAATTTGCAAAATACTATCAAGACTAAGTTTATGATAAATTTAAGTTCAATTAATCATATTACTTAAGAACTCCCACTTAGACAGACATCCCTCTAATCATCTAAGTGATCATGTGATCCAAATCAACTAAACCATGTCCGATCATCACGTGAGATGGAGTAGTTTTCAATGGTGAACATCACTATGTTGATCATATCTAATATATGATTCACGCTCGACCTTTCGGTCTCAGTGTTCCGAGGCCATATCTGTATATGCTAGGCTCGTCAAGTTTAACCTGAGTATTCCGCGTGTGCAACTGTTTTGCACCCGTTGTATTTGAACGTAGAGCCTATCACACCCGATCATCACGTGGTGTCTCAGCACGAAGAAATTTTGCAATGGTGCATACTCAGGGAGAACACTTATACCTTGAAATTTAGTGAGAGATCATCTTATAAAGCTACCGTCGAACTAAGCAAAATAAGATGTATAAAAGATAAACATCATATGCGGAGCATTCTGGAAGCTCAGGAGGCCAGGTCCCATGCGTTCCTGGCGGAGATGGAGATGGACCTTGAGGAGCCGCCCGGACCCCCAGAGCCTCCCGAAGCTCAGGGCTCCGATGGCTCGTGAGGATCGGCTTCTTCACCATGCATCATCAGCTACATCAACACCCGCTCTGCAATGGTATCAGGTGACATCTTTCGAGTTCCATTTCAGCTAGGAGAGCCCCCAGGGCTGCATTATTCCCAGGTCGCATGGGCCAGTCCCTACGGCATGTATCTCTCTTGCTTATGTCTTTAGTTTACCTTGCTGGGGGCACCCCTCGGGCTGCATCATCCCCAAGCCGCTCGGGCCTGACCGAGTGGCATGTATCTTTCCCGCGTCTATCTAAGCTGGTTTGCCTTCATGCTTAACCTGCCCGTGATAACCGCCTGCTCGATTGACACCTACCTTTGGAGCCGCTCGCGCTGGCACGGCGCTTGTGCATGGGTCCGTCCCTGCAACATCGACAAATCTGAGTGGTCAAGCTTTGGCCCGCGGCAGCCCCGCAAAGCGCTACCTCGCCAGGCCCTCAGTGCCCTCATCACTCACTCGTAGCAACCAATGGCTGGCCGGCAATCGTAATGGCAATCCTTGCTTCTCTCGTGTTGGTTTACAGGGTCCACCTAAGGAATAACGTGGGGGGCATCGCAAGCTCTCTCTCTCCCTCACCCGTGCGATCCGCTCACGCGTTAAAAGGGGGCTCCTGAGCATCGCGACTCAGGAAATCTTACTGGCTCTCCAGCCCTCACCCCCTGGCCTTGTCCACGACATCGCGACCTGGCACACCAGCGGTGGCTGAGCTTGCTCGAGGGCCGGGACCTGAGGACGTAGAGAACGAAGGAAAGTGTGGGGAAGGGAGGATAAGCTCACGAAGGCCTGACCCAGCGACATCCCAGCTGCCGACACGCAGGTCCGGCCGGCACCTCACGGAGGAACGGCTCTGAGATTTCGAGATAAGTCACGCCCCTGGAATAGCTAATCGATGCGATACCAAACCCTCCACTTAATGTAGCTCTGTGACGGCGATGTTGCCTTCCTTTCTCGCCTTTCGGTGGATGCTTGAGCGCTAAAGGGGACCTCCTGAGCATCGCGCCTCAGGGGCTCTTACTGGACCTCGGGCCGCTCACCTCCCGGCCTTGACCACGGCATCACGACCTGGCATACCAGCGACGACTGAAGCCTGCCTGGGGACCGGGACCTGTCGGCGTAGAGCACCAAGCTGTCGCGAGGTTAGAAAGGGGGAACTGAGCCGAGACAGGATAAGCATCTTGCACCACTTCATGATAAGGATAATATCAACAAAAGACACAACAGACGCTTTACATGCTCCCACGGGGGACCTCCTTGATTCCTCGCAGGAAACAAAATAAGAAAATCCTAAGGAGCCCTGACTACATGAGCCTCCATGGCCAATGCCATCATCAACAGTGGGCCACCAAGCACTGGCGCCAACCCCATCCAGATCAGCCACGTCGGCGGCCTGATGCAGCCACCTTGCTCCGGGCGCGTCGTGAGCTCGGGGGCTCGTAGCTGTCGTCGCTCGTCTCCGGAGTCACGAGAAGCTCGGGAGAGTCGCTGGACTCCCAAGCGTCACTGGTGCTGCTGGAGGAGCCGCTGGGGAAGCAGGTGGCAGGTCTAGCCCTTGCCACGTCGACGTCCTGGCCTCCTCCTCTGGGGCAGCACTCCAGCCGGCGTCCTTCCGTGTTGAAGACCTTGAAGAGCATCAGGGAGGCGCCGTCATATTCAAGATGAATCACGAGGGCACCTCCTGTTCGACAGACCTGGGCGATCTCGCCCCAGCCCCGGGTCATGTAGACCTTGCTCGGAGCGACGACCTCGACCTCCGCTCCAGTTGTAGGGGTACCGCAGTCGGCATGCTGCAGCCAGAGCTCAAGAGGCCTCCTCGATGGCATCTCGAAGTCAAAGGAAGGAGGAAGGCGTTTCCAGGAGCTTGGAGGCATGGAGGCGTGAAGTACGAGCTCGCGAGAGGAGTCCGCGGCGTAGACTCCAGGAGCGATAGCGTGCACCGCCACAACTCGTCAACGCCGCCAGCAGCGCAGGCGATGCCGCTCGGCGTCTTCCCCTCCAGGGCCCTCAGCCCGGGTGTACAGAGGTAGCGGAAATCCAGGGGGTGGCCTCTCGTACCAAGTCCTCGACGTCTCCGGCCGAGCAACCTCGTCCGGCCGGGGACCGGCTGCTTCTTCGGTGGGAGCGGGTCGGGCCCCTCTCGGGGGGCCTTTCCTTTATCCTCGGCTGAGAACCGCCGGATCGGTGCCATTGGCGACAAGATGGAGGAGGAGCGAGGAAGAAGAAGCGGGCGGAGCGCAAAGAGATGGACTACGGGGGCTTGCGCCTCACCGTACTTATAGTCCAAAGAGGCTAACTGTCGGCCTCCACGATCGCAGGTACTCATGACTCTTTTTGCATGCAGCAGGGACTCGTCAAATCGGGCAGTTGCCAAGGCACCATGGGGAAGCGGAGACGCCCACATCCAATTAACCGCCACGCGGCGACCAAGGCCGCAGGCTATTGGGGCCCGCGGCGCTCCACACTTGCCCTTTCGCTTTGCTGCTAAGCCAAGTCCGAGCGCGCCTTGGGCCCGGGGGCTACTGTCGGCGTTCTGGGAACAGGGGTCCCCATACTTGCCTGCCTGCAGCCTACAGCGTGGCTCAAGGAGTGTACCAGAATAGCCCATCTTCATCAACTCAAGCTCAAGACCCTCGCAAGGGGCCAAGCCTCGCGGGGCGGACAACGCAAGGCTTCCGCAGGAACGACCTCACCAAGAAGGCTCGCGAGGAGGCGAAGAGATCAAGGCAGGGGTACATCGCGAGGTGCTCGTGATGTAAGCCATGAGGATCGAGACCAGGCGGGCGCCAGCCTATCTAGTGTCCTTGTTCCCTCTTTGGTGCAAAGGGGGCAAGCGCAAGCGCGGAGTACCGAGGCATCAAGCAAAGGTTACCATTTCGGTTCAATGAGACCAAGACCACAAGAGCGGCAGGAGGGAGGTCACCGTGGAGCCCAAGACGGCGTCATCGCCAGTGCCTTTGGCAGCCTAAGACCAACTTTAGTCAGGATAAGTTGTACTAGATGTTCCCCTTCAAAATGGCCATTGTTGGCTCCCTCCCTGCTCAATATTTCGGGGAGAGGACGAGGGCCTCTATATATAGGGATAGCCACCATATAGAGAGGGACGGAGAGGGGAAGAGAGTTCTCATCAGATCCGGAGGCGATGGAACTCACCCAAGTAGTTCACCGCATCAGCCTACACTACAAAAAAATACACTTCCATGATGATACGTGTTTGTCACAGTAGGTCGCGTTTTTTGTCATGCATGTACATCCATGACGATTTTATGACAGAATCAAGATAGTCATACCTGTGCTGTCGTAGAAGTGTTCCATGACATTACCAAAATTATCATCACGGAAGTGTCCACTTCCATGACAATAAATCATGCATCACAGAAGTTCTTTCGTCAAGGGTGACCGACACGTGGCATCCACCATAACGGAACGCCGTTAAGCTATCGGGTCCGGTTTTGGATCCAATAACCCGTTAACAGCCCGGACCAATGGGTATTTTCCACGTGTAAAATCATCATTGGCCGCAGGAAACACGTGTTGCCTCACCGTTGGGACAGATGCCATCCACTCATTGGACAGGAGGCGCCTATGATAGGTCGACATGTGGCACGGCCCAACAGTGGCCCATTCCGGTGAAAAATGCCGGCCCAGTAAAAATTAGCAGGCCGGCCCATATAAGGCCTACTTGTGTCAGGTCCATTTAAGCCCACGGCCCATACGAGATGTGCCAATTCGGCCCGTCAACGGCCCGTTAAAGATTTGACACCATTGCAGCCCATCGTCAGTTTGAGCCCGTTAACAGTCTGCTATATGTTTGGGCTCAATATCGGCCCGATGAGATTTCGGCCGGTTGACGGCCCATTTAATGGATGTGCCAATCTTCAGGATGTACATCTTTAAGCCTTTTAGCAACCCATTTAAATGTTGGGCTAATTTCCGGCCCGGTGTGTCTTTCAGCCTGTTGACGGCCCATAAATCTGATGGGCCATTTGTAGTCGGACCTGAGTTTTGGCCTTTTAGCGGCCCATTTAAGTGTTGGGCCAATTTCTGGCCCGGTGTCACTTTCAGCCTGTTGACGGCCCATAAATCAGTTGGGCCATTTGTAGTCGGACCTGGCCTTTTAGCGACCCATTTAAGTGTTGGGCCAATTCCCGGCCCTGTGTGCCTTTCGGCCTGTTAACATACCATAATTGAGTTGGGCCATTTGTATTCGGACCTTGGTTTTGGCCTTTTAACAACCCATGCCCTTCATGGTCCAATACCAGCCCGATTTCTCTTTTGGCCTGCTAAAGGCCCACAACACAGTTGGGCCATTTACAATATGACCTGACTTTCGGCCTCTTAGCGGCCCATGCTCTTCATGGTCCAGTACAAGCCCGCTGTCTCTTTCGGCCTGCTAAAGGCCTACAGTATAGTTGGGCCATATGTAGCCCAAACTTAGTAACGACCTGTTAACGCCCGTGAAATAAATTGGGGCCACCTGTTGCCCGCTTCGATGTCGGCCTGTTAACGACCCGGGAGGTAAGAGGGCCGACCATTAACTTTCGGCCTAGTAACGGCCCATTAACTTAATGGGCCCACTAAAGTTCGTACATGTCTTTAGGCCAAATTAGATAATTTGAGCCCATTACGACGAGCAATTATGCACAGGACCAAAACCGATCAAGCAAAGGTACGGCATACAGGGAATAACGTTGCACATCCAGCATATATTACAGGAAATTACATCCACTGGGCAATCAAAGATTGATGCCAGTGCAAATAAATGAGCAGAACCTAACCATCTACAACGTCACAATCTGCAACCTCAGCACAGATGACGCCCATAAGCATGTGGGCAAGTTCTTGCTGCTTTGCTACACTGTCTCTGAAAACATTGATCAGTTGTTGTGTCGCACGACTCTGCACCTCTGATTCATCCACCATTTCCATCATTGCTTCAGCCATTAATTGGTTCACAAACATACATTTATTCCGTTGCATTCGAGACAGAGGATACTGAACAGATTCAGATGGCGATTTTGGCAGGCTTGTATTATTGATAGTGGAGAGTGTCTCGACCACTGCATCATAACATAAATTAGGACGGGAACCAAACAGATTAATCATGAGTTATTGCCATATTACCTGGCCTAGATTTACTGGAAAGAAACAATGGGGTTGCCTTGCTGTTTTCAGAGTTTGTCTTCTTATCTTCAGCAGCCTGCACAAAATTAACACACTAGCATTGCTATCATTGGCCAAGTCAGATAATAGGAAAGCAACATTGACACAACGAACGTTTGGGCAACTAGCCTACACCAAATTAACACAATATGGCACAACTATCATCAGCCAGGTAAGGTAGTACGAAAGCAACATTGACACAATGAATGAATGGGCAACCAGAGAAGCACTACAATTCAGTAATGTGCGTGATATGAGATAGTACATTCATGCAGCTCAGTATGCAAAACTACCAGGCAGTTTTCCTTACAAAAATCAACATTGGCGCCTTTAACATTTTGCTACAACTAATTTTAGATCAGATAAAGGTTAGATTCACGCCGATTAACAAAATACATGTTGATGTAAAAATATAGTGATATACAACAGGTACTTACATCAGCATTGGAGCACAGAGAATTCCCGCAAGATATTTTCCTCGAATACGATCCCAATGGAGGAAGTCTTCTATCGTTTAACCTTATTTTCTAAAAGAGAGATGGGTAAGAAACATGTAGAAAATATGATCAGAATGCTATAAAATTTCATGATGCGAGGATACGCACACGCTTCTTAGAATGGAGTTGACATTCTTTTGCTGGACTGGAGCGGACTAGTTCTTTGGCCACTGGAATCTGCTTATTATCAGTGGGAGTTGGGTTTCTCTGTGCTGGAGCAGTATCTATGAAAAATGGAGTTGGTTTATTATCTCCTGGCGTTTGGATCTTTTGCAAAGACCTGGTTTGTAACCCTTCAGATTCTAACATAGCCGTCTTCCCCTTGCATGCCTTATATAGAAGAATGGTGATTCAGTTATAAAACATGCTACAACAGAGATGGAATAGGTACTGAAGAATAGAAAGGCATGACATATTGACATGTATTCCCTCCATCCGGAAATAAATGGATGGGTCTAGGCGTATTTCAGTTCTAGATACATCCAGTTTTATCCATTTCTGCGACATTTAATCCGGACGGAGGGAGTATGATGTAAGAGCTAGGGATACGACAGGACAACACAGTAAAAAAACACTGAAAAACCCACTGCAGAACCAAAGTATTCAAACCCACTGATATGAGATAGTACACTCATGCAGCTCAGGATGCAAAACTACCAGGCAGTTTTCCTTACAAAAATCAACATTGTGGCCTTTAATCATACATTTTGCTACAACTAAATTTAGATCAGATAAAGGTTGGATTCACGCCGATTAACAAAATACATGCTGATGTAAAAATATAGTGATATACAACAGGTACTTACATCTACATTGGAGCACAGAGAATTCCTGCAAGAATCTTTCCTCATAAACGATACCATTGCAGAAATTCTTCTATCTGTTAAGCTTATTTTCTAAAAGAGAGATGGGTAAGAAACATGTAGAAAATATGATCAGCATGCTATAAAATTTCATGATGCAAGGATACGCACACGCTTCTTAGAATTGAGTTGACATATTTTTGCTGGACTGGAGCGGACTAGTTCTTTGGCCACTGGAATCTGCTTATTATCAGTAGGAGTTGGGTTTCTCTGTGCTGGAGCAGTATCTATAAAAACTGGAGTTGGTTTATTATCTCCTGGCGTTTGGATCTTTTGCAAAGGCCTTGTTTGTAACCCTTCAGATTCTAACATAGTCGTCTTCCCCTTGCATGCCTTGTATAGAAGAATGGTGCTTTAATTATAAAACATGCGACAACAGAGAGATGGAATAGGTACTGAAGAATAGAAAGGCATGACATATTGACATGTATTCCCTCCATCCGGAAAAAATGGATGGGTCTAGGCGTATTTCAGTTCTAGATACATCCTTTTTTATCCATTTCGGCAACATGTAATCCGGACGGAGGGAGTATGGTGTAAGAGCTAGGGATACGACAGGACAACACACAAAAAAACACTAGTTGAATGTAAAACTATATGCTAGCGGAATACGTACAGAAATAACTAAGGCAACATACACGTGTATGATTGGGAAAATAAGATGGCATTGCAACAGAGCACTAGAACAACACTTCAATGTAAAAAAACATGGTATGGCAGACAGATGAAGTACATACTGATGAATAACAATGCATAAGATATTCAGAAGCATGATGTCCAAATTAAGCAGATGGCATTGCGATAGAGTAGAATGACAGTACTTGAATTTGAAAACATGTTATCATGAATGGAATAGGTACTGAAAAACAGGAAGGCATGACATATTTACATGCATGATCAGCATGCTAAGCACATGGCATTGCAACAGAGTAGATACACTCCAGGACATTATATGCATGTTGTACCCATATCACAGGCCAAGTTAGAGCAAGGACCTTGTGGGGTGAAGAGGATTCATCATCTTTCTGCAAGTCTTCTGAAGAACTGCCTTTACATGTTCCATCATATTGGGTATCATTGACATCAAGTTTATTGGCCTTTACATTGCTCCGTGAGGTTCTTGTGGATATATCAGTGTGTGCAATTATATCTGACATGCATGGAAGACAACTAGTAGTTAGATTTATGTAATGAGTGCCTGTAGGAGACGACATAAATAGTAGGACTGGGGTTAACTAGCAGCAACAGGTCTCATAAACTAAAGGGAGAACACAGATGAAAGCTACAGAATATGTATCGTTTGTACTCGAGATTAACTAGATGGCACACAAAAGTATTAAAGAACAACATAGGTAATACTAGAAGTGGTATAATACTATAATCACCAGCCTGTGGGATAGCATTGGCTGATGGATGATAACTATGGAACAACGTTACCTAAAGAACAAGTATCTTAGCTGAACTATGGAACAACGTGAACTCCTGAACAAGACCCGTAAGAGATCAGCATGAATATACAGTGAAATGTGATGATCTATTTTCCATGCTTAGATGAATAACAACGCCATAAATGTTGCACACAAGTAAGATGAGGGTACAACCTATCTGGCTGCCATCCATAGGAGTGAGCATCATGTGCTGACTTGTCGATGGCCCTGCAGTTGTTGTGGCTGTCCATGTCGGGCACGCGCATTCGATGCAGGGAACTGTTGAGTGGGGACTATAGCTCCCTTCTGGTGTATGCTTCCCTTGTTGGAGCAGCTGCGGTGAGTCGGAAGACGGTGTGTCTGAAGATGAAGATAATGCATAATGTTAAGAACGACATATCTCTTTGATCTGAAGAAATACACTAAGAGATCAACAGCAAGGTACGAGAGTGGTCACACGTCTGTTGACTGAAGACTAAATTGGGGTCACACGATTTTATTTTATTTTGGTACTGTCCGATCTACGCCGGATGGCTTGATGGCCGTCTTGTGCCTCCCGGCTGACACTGTTCGGAATCTTCCCCGAAGAGCCAGCGACCAACGGTAGAGCAGCCTGCCTCCGCCGTCCGTGGCCCCGGCCAAAACCCCGCTCCCCGCCCCACCGCACTGCCGTGGTTGCGCCGCCCCTGGGCCAATCCACAAAGACTCCCCGTCATCCAGATCCGGCGGCGGCAGTACCTTCAACCCACGCAACTCTAAAAGATAGCCATCTAAGCGCTGCTTCCGCGGCGAACTTGCGGCCCCGCACCCTTACGTTAGACACCAGCCAACCGGCAGCCTAGGAGCTCCGCCGCCTCGAGGGGTGCTGCTTCCCATTGGGAATCGATTGGCCCAGAATAAAAATTCAGACAACTGACGCCTAAATAAAGTGATTTGAGATGAGGGTGCGACCTATCTGGCGGCATGGTGAAGTAGGCAGGTCCAGCTGCCGAGTCGGTGAGGCCGGCGCGGTTGCGGTGGCGACCGGCGGCAGGGAAAGAGCGATGTCGCGACGGTCGACGGCTACGCGGAAGCAGCGCCAGGACTCTGGACGGATCCGAAGTTGGAGCCGCTCTGGCGCCGTGAACAACAGCGGGGGTGAATCGGCTCCGGTATGGTTCACGTGGCCGTCGTCGAGGCAGCACCAGCAGCACGGAGTAAGAGGCACACGACCCAGTGCACGGCGGCAAATGGACAGCGTCTCTGGCATTAGGGAGGAGGGCGGCGGTGAAATTGGTGCGGTGGGGGCGCCATGGAGGTGGGGCTAAGGTTTCGCGGCTCGGGAGAAGGGAGCTTCCCGGGGAGAAGGTGATTTGGCGCCCACGAGGTATGAATGGGGTCGGGTGGATTGGGAGGGGAGTGGAACCATGTCTTACGGACGCATTTGTCTGAAATGTGAGGGGGAGTTACAGTTCTAACCTTGCCTATAGGCTTCTCGGCTTAGGTCTGTGTACTGAGAGTTGGGGATAGTAGAGTAACTTTGCTTCTCCCCAAATAGTGGACGAGAGCGATTTCGGGCGAGGAGGGCGTGTTTTGAACTATAGTGGGCGCGAGCGATTTCGGGCAAGGAGAGCGTGTTTTGAAATAGTGGGCGCGAGCTATTTCGGGCGAGGAGAGCGTGTTTTGCCGACCATGGTTTATGAATTATTCGGCACATGTCATTTCGGCCGAGGAGAAGGCGCGCTTGGATGAAGTTACGAACCTACCCTCGATGTACAACGGGCCAATTGATGCGTGTCCCACATAGGACGGTAATTTCGCGTCTCCCATTTATTTGCTCGGGTGAATTCCACCGAGCAGAGAGGATGTTTAACGGTTCGTTCAAATTTTGGGAGAACGAGCATCCACGTCTACCTTACCAAGTCGATTCGAATCAAATTTTGAAATATTAGCTTGCCACTTCTTTTTTAGATGGAGAGATGATGCTCGGGAGTAATGTGTTTTTACATGCTCGTTGCTAGCGATTTACTATATGACAAATAGTTGACCCACTCAAAAACGCGAATCAAACCCAAAATGAAATATCTCGATTCAATGAAATAGCTCGTTCAGTAGGTCAAAATAGTGAACTAAATCCAAAATTGAACACCTCAATCGAGTAGCATGTTGTACAGTATTATAGTACTCCATGAACATGTTGAAAGTCAAATTAATGAACTTGTTTGATATATGCATATATCTGTTCATGTGTGGATTGCAGACAACATGTTCTCCAATTTAAATATTTGAATGCAAGTTTATATCGAAACATGGTTTATATCAGTCTTTGATGCATAAAACGCGACCTCCCCCTCTCCCGGACTCCTGTTCTCTCTCTCTCTCGCCGACAATCTTCAATTCTGTCGCACGCATCCGACACAAAAACCTTGTTGGTCCCTCTCCCTTTCTCTCCATCTCTCTCTGTGGGGGGGGGGGGGTCTTTCTAGTTCGCATGCATATATACACCATCTATAGGTCTCTCTCGCACACTATGTATGATACTCTAGCTAGTCCAAGCTAGATATCTTGGGTGCACTCATCGTACGCACACAAATTCCTTGGCTCTTTGCCCGTAACTCTCTCACGCACCACTATGTCGTCTCGGAGCTCTTCCCCCCTCTCTCAAACTCTCCATCCACCTGGGTCACACATACACATGCATATCTCACTCGCACTCGATAGGCCCATCTAAAACTCTATCTCTCTCCCTCGTTCTCTCTCCATCTCACACGCACACACACACAATCTCATGCCCAGCTAGCCAAGTATGATGGTCTCTCACTCAATTGTAGGCACACGCAGTCCCCCCTATATGTATATGACTAGCTAATCTTAGTCTCCATCACAAACATGTGCATGGTCTATCTCGATTTCTCTCGAGGCATCTTTCTATCGCGCACGCACTCCCTCGATCTCCCACCCATATAGTCCCCTCACGATCTCGAGGGGATCTCTCTATCACAAACACACCCTCTCTCCCTCCCCATGCGTCCATGCCATCCATGTGTCCCTCTCGACCTTTTTTCCTTGTTGGCCAGACCTCTATTGGACATGTGCTACAGGGGTGTCTCTCTCCGTTGCAAACAATCACACACTAGCTATCTTCGTGTATCTCCTCGCCTCGCTTTTCCATCTCGGAGATGCATGCGTGATATGTTCGCATAAGAAACGAAAAACACACACTCTCTCTAATTTATCGTTTGTTGTCACTTTCTCTTTCACACACATACTCTTTTTGCACACTTACTCATTCTCCTTCACACGCACTTGATCTGTCTCGACTGAGGCACTCTCCTCGGTCCATAGCATATAGATTTATTGAAAAGTCAAACATCACAAAGTTTGACCATGTACATGGAGAAAAAGAATTACATCTAGTACAACAAACATATACCATTAGATTCACCATGAGATGTAGTTTTGTATGATGTATCTTTGGTATTGTAGATATAAATAACATTTGCGTAAACCTGATCAAAGTTTCCAAAGTTTGACTTCTAAAAAATTTACATGCACTGCATTATCGAGCGGATGGAATATCTCTTTCCCCCTCTCAGCTATCTGACGCACCACTCAGCCTTATCGGGGCTCCTCAATCTCTCTCAAACTTTATTGGTCAGTTTGGTTCATGACCTGACCCTCATACCTTGATGGCCGATACTGCCTGGTGTGGATGTGAGATGTAAAATATTTCTGCCTGGCCAGGCTTGTGTGGTGCTGAAGCGTTTGGTTCATGCCTAGGCCAGGCAAAGCATCAACGTCCCATCAATCAATCCATGCATCAATTATTTAATGCTAATATCCATCCATGTTGCTGGTAGCCTCGTGGCCGCACGACCAGGCACGGCCAGACGTTCAAAATCGGTCGCCTGGGCCAGGCTACTTGCAGTGTCTGGAGTTCAGCCAGGCTAATTAAAGTGCAAGGGAACCCAGGCTAGGTGGGCTTTCTTTTTCACAGGGTAGCAACCAAACAAGCGTGCATGAAATCCAGCCACAACCCCAGGCTAGGCAAAAGATACTCAGGACGCAAGCCAAACTGGCCTTATATCTCCCTGGTTCACACATACACATGTCTCGCTCGCGCTATACATATAGACCCATCCAACACTCTCCGCCCTTGTTCTCTCTCCATGTGACACGCACCCCCCTAAGTACCATAATCCCTCACTCCATCATAGGCGCAAGCACTCCCGCCGCCACTACTAGGGAAAAACCTAGCAGTAGCGCTGGTTTTGTGCTCACTAGTAGCGCGGGTAGGCGCGCTACTAATAAGACGCTACAGCTATTGCTTAGCAGTAACGCGTGCCCGCACGCGCTACTGCTAGGACAAATAGTTGCAGCGTTTGTTCACTCCCACGCTACTGCTAATGTAACTACTGGCAGCATGTTTTCTCTCCATCGCTACTAGTATTCTTTTTTTATTTTTTTATTTTTAGTGTATTTATGTGCCATCGTACAAATATTGGTACAATACCAGTTATGAGGTTTACATCATTATGTCCATAACAGTGTGTCAAATGAAGGTGGATTAGGTTCAAGTGGAGGCAATATGTGGTGCATGTCAAAAGTATACTACTAATCCAAACTTGATCTAGTTTGGACTAGTAGTACTTTCGATGTGCACCACATGTTGCCTCCACTTGAATCTAATCCGCCAGCACAAGCTATTTAATCATCATCATAGTCATTACCACCAACAGTATTTATTTAATCACCACTAACACTAGCTAATAATAATCATCATAGTCATTACCACTAACACTAGCTATTTTATCATCATAGTAATAGTGTAGCACATCATCATCTTCAAACTCATTTCTAGCTAGCTAATCACTCCTGCTGCGCTCTCTCAGGTAAAATAACATAAAACATGTGTAGCTCTCCTCCTTGATCAAGTTGGAGCATGCAGATGAACCTGTCTCCTATCGTGGGCTGCGCTTCTGCTTGCTGCCCCCTAGTACTTGTCTACGCTCCCCCATCACATATTTGGTCCAGTCTTGCACTATTAAGCATCCGTCGCTAATCTTGAATGCACTAGAGTAATCTGTAGGATATCTTGGCCGTAAGCTAATAATACTCATGGTACCTTTAGTCTCGATCCCATAAGGCACAACATTCATCGGGAGTCCCTATTGAAGAACATCATATGGTAACATACTTAGCAATGAAGTTTAGCTTCAAAAATAATGTATGGAAAAGATGCACTGAGGACAAATAGTAAAAATCTTACCATCCTTCCTAAATAGATGTGACCGTAGTTCATTACAAACACTATTGGTCGCACGTTTTCAGTACTAACATTTCTAAATGTAGGAAGAAATTTTGTCTTGACAGTATCAAGATTCGCAAGCCATGAAACATAATGGCTGAGCTCCTCGCAGTTGAGTTCAGCCCCGGCACAGTATACGGTCCTGTCTATCAAGCGCTGGACATGTTTGCTTGCACCGAAATAAGATGACAATACAAATTAGTTGTCAACTATTTTTGAATAAACAATATCAAAGACATAAATATGGTTGAGAAACTTACATAATGGTATAACTGGAGGCGTCTGCACATCGACCCAGATGTTGGTATTACCTTCAATATCATCTTCCGGACGAATATCAAAGGTGATAACCATATCAGGCTCAAATGCATAAGTCTTGCATAGTGCTCGCCATGTTTTGCATCCAAAATAGGTGTAGTCGTCTGAATTGTATAATTTTACGTTGAAAATATAACCATGCTCGGTCTTCAAGTAAAATTTCTTTTCCTCCATAGTACGACTGAAACCTATCTTATCCAATACAAAAACTCTTGCATGGCAGGGGATACGCTAGTAGAATAGTAAAAAAAGAGTTGTCATGCTTAAATTATAAGTTGAAGCAAATGAAGCAAATGTCATGCTTAATTACAAAAAAACACTTGTCGCTGTGACTTACTGTATCCACTTTGAAGTTCTCGTCCAGCTTGATGCTGAAGCGCCTATCATCATCTAGGAAGATTCCGTCGCACAGGCCGCGCTCATCTTCGCAGCATTTGCAAATACCGAAATCCTTTTCGTCGTCAGACATTTCCTATGTTCATAGTTAAAACATTAATTGAAAATCGATCGAAGACAACTACCAGGATACTCAACACACAAATTCGGGGCACTCGATATTTCCTACATATTCTGGCACAAGTCATGCCAAAATTCATGGAAAAATCCGGCATGACCTTTGCTAAAATAGGACATATCGAGTGCCTGAAATTTGCCGGAACGGAAATGAATCAACACTCCGGCAAAACATAGGCCACTCGGAGGTGTAACCTGCAAACATGACCGGCCACTTGGATATTGAGCAACACAAGATATATATTTCAAAATATCTTATAGGAATCAAATTAGCATGCATTCAATAAGCAAAAGTAAATCATCTCATGCGTCCGTACATCGTTGAATATTATCACTAATACATGATGAATAGTGTCATACATATAACATCACTAATACAACTAAAACCCTAGCACACGACGGGTATCGGCGCGGCCGGTGGACACCCACAGAGAAGGAACCATCACGGGATCATAGCTCCAGTGAGATCCCTGGAGAACCTGTGCTCCAACGCAAACAAGTAGCAACGGACGTGCGCGTCCTCCTCACTGACACGGTGACGCACCACCTCCGCGGAGTCCTCGAGCCTCTGGACCATCACTGGCCCACACGACCGCCACCAAAGAAGGTTCGGGTCAACGACAGGCTGGCTCCTCACCAACCTGCGCCCCCGGTAGGTAGCGCCTCCCAGTACCACCCCGGCGGAGCCCAGTCCCAGACATGGCCCATCTGGTCAAGCAGGTGTCGTCCTCCGCCGACTCGACGACGAGGATGCGGGATAGGCATCGTCCACGTCGAGGCGGGAAAAATTGCTTTAACTAAAAAATAGCAACAAGTTCTTACTAACTAGTTCTATTAATTCAACTAGTTCTTACTAAAAATAAACTTACTATAAATAAAAATATTCCAGTACCTAATTAGTACCTAGTTCTTACTAACTAATTAGTACCTAGGAACTACTGCCCTAATTACCATATAAGTATCCATTTTTTAACTAGGGTTTGTACTACCTAATTAAATAGGGTTAATACTAATTATAATTAACTAACTAGCACTAAAAATAGCCTAGGGTTCATACTAACTAGCACTGAATAGCTAGGGTTCATACTAAGCAAACAAGAGGGATCGGAAGGGGAGAGTGCTTACAGAGGGCGGGGAGAGAGATGGGGTCGGGGGAGACGGCGACACCGAGGCGCGGCGACGTGGGGTCGGGGCAGACGGCAGCGAGGCGGGGTCGGGGAAGACGGCGGCGAGGCGGGTCGAGGGAGACGGTGGCGAGCGGGGCCAGGGGAGACGACGGCGAGGCAGGGTCGGGGGAGACGGTGGTGAGGCAGGGTCGGGGGATACGGCGGCGAGGCGGAGGCGACGAGGGGGAGAAGAGAGAGTGGGGAATTGGGGGAGGAAGCAGAGGAGAGGGAATCAGGCCGCGCGGGGGGTTAGGTGAAAATAGCTTTAACAGTAGTGTGGGGAGGAAAAACGCGCTGCTGCTAAAATCGGTAGTAGTAGCGCTGTTTCTAGAAGGGCGCTACTACTATACCTAGCACGTCGGGAACGGTGTGGCAATTATAGTAGTAGCGCGTTCTGTTCCTGCTACGCTACTGCTAAGGGGGTAACAGTAGCGCAGTTTTAGCCGATGCGCTACTGCTAAGTAGCAGTAGCGCCTCATTTTAACAAGCGCTACTGGTAAGATTCTGTGTATAAGGCTTTCCCTAGTATTGCCCTCCTAAGTATGATTATCTCTTACTAGCCATCAGGAACACACGCATTGTCTCCATCCATCCATATGTCTCTCTCGATATCTCTCGGGGCATCTTCTATCGCGCACACACCTTGTCACTCGATCTCCCACCCATGTAGTCCCATCACGATCTCTAGGGGATCTCTCTATGACAAACATACACTCTCTCCTCCCCATGTCTGCATTTTCTCCGTACGTCTCTCTCGACCTCTCTCCCTTGTTTGTCAGACCCCTCTTGGCCACGTGCTAGGGGTCTTGCTCTCTCGGTTCCAAACAACCACACACTATCTCCTCACCTTCCCTCCGTTGTCGAAGATGCATGTGTGATATGTTTGCATAAGACATGCACGCTTTTTCTCTACTTTTATCGTGTGTTGTCCATGTCTCTTTCACACACGCACACACACTTTTTCACTCTCTTTCTCTCTCTCTCTCTCTAGTTAGGGACTCTGTCACATCCATAAGCATATGGATGTTTTGAAAAGTCAAACCTCAGAAAAGTTTGACTAGGTATATGTGGAGAAAAACATTTACATCTGGAACGATCATTAGATTCATCACAACATGTACTCAATTCATACTATCATTTATCTTTGGTATTGTACATATAAGTAATTTCTTTATAAACTTGGTCAAAGTTCAAAAGTTTGACTTAAAAAAATGTTGGAACTACATTATCAAACGGAGGGAGTAGCTCTTTCTCTCTCTCTCTGCTATCTCTCACGGGCCTCCCCTCTCACTCAAACTCTCTATACCGACAGATTATACGCTCACTGTGTCAGCGTATAGCTCCGTATATTGTTTAGTTGACCGGTCAACCAATCCACATGCTGCCTTGTCAGCTCGTGTTCTGTATCTTCGTGTGCTGGCCCATGTGGCAGTGGGTGAAAATAAGTAAACTAGAGGCCCATCTGACATGTGGTGAAGTAAACAAAGTTGAAACCACTCGGGGTAGCACCCCGCACGCTAGTAAATTGAGGGCGCATTGAGGACAAACTTCTTGCGCGCAAAGGACGCACTCACACACAATTCACCGTTGCGCGGCGGCATGCACAGAAGGACGCACTCGCGCACACCCAACACACAACACACACCAGCACACGTGTACACCAGCGTCGTCGCTGGTTGAGATGGATGGCGAGGCAGCCAACAAGCAGAGGCGGCTCGAGCCAAAACCGCATCCGGCGAGCCTGGACTTCATCAGCAGCTTCCCCGACGACATGCTGCTCATCATCATCGGCCTCCTCCCCACCAAATCTGCCGTGCGGACCGCCCTGCTCTCCCGGCGGTGGTGCCCCCTCTGGTGCTGCAGCCCCCTCAACCTCACCGTCGACAGCTGCCTCTGCGACGGGGATTGCAAACGCATGGCCGCAGTCTCCAAGATCCTTTCATCGCACCCTGGGCCAGCCAGATGCCTTGACATCCGCATGTTCAGTACCAACTGCAAGGTCCAACCCAAGTTCGACGAGTGGTTCTTATCCCCCGCCCTAGATGAGCTCGAGGAGCTCAACTTTGAAGCTGGACGATGTCGTTCTCTGCCGCCGTCCGTGCTCCGCCTCACGCCAACGCTGCGCCGCGCCAGCTTCAGCTCCTACTATCTTCCCCAGATTAATGCCGCGCCCGCCCTTCTTCTCCCTCAACCCAAGCAGCTCGACCTCTTCGACATTTTCATCTCGAAGAAGGCTATGGAGCACCTGCTCCGCAGCTGTACCGCGCTCGAGTACCTTCGTCTTGAGCAGATCCACGGGTTCATTAGCCTCCACATCGCCTCGATGAATCTCCAATGGATTTATGTGTCTTGCTGGCCCTGCAACAAGACATCAATTGGGAAGAGATCACTCTAGCTGTTCCACGTTATGGTCATTGAGAATGCGCCTTTCCTTGAGAGATTGCTTGTATCGGATCTAGAAGGTCCAACAAAAATCAGGGTCATTGACGCGCCGAAATTGACAGCGTTGGTGTACTCGTCTGCCAAATTCTCCAAACTCTTTATTGGATCCGTAATCATTAAGGTACAACACTCATCTTCTTCGTCTTCTTGAAATTCACATTTTTAAATTTCTTCTTGATGTATTTACGACCGTCTTCCAGAAAATGATTCCCACAAGCTTGACCCAGTCCATGCACACAGTGAAGATCTTAGCACTAAAATCTATTGGCCCCAATCTGGATCAAGTTATTGGATTCCTTACATGCTTTCCGTGCACGGAGAAGCTACTCATCGAGGTGAAACTTCTTTCCTATAAGTAAATGGTAATCACAATATAGCTCAATTTTTTCGTAATTTTCCCAAATTATGATGACAAGTGTAGTGTTCAAAACTGCATCTACGCACTACACCGAAAGAAATGTTTTTAGTATTTTTTCTCACGTGATCACCTGCATCGTTTTTATGCTGTACTACTATAGTAGCCTAGGCTAGTCATAGTGGAAAGTAACTTAGACTACTCCAGTAACTCTATGGTTACCCTAAGAGCAAGTACTACCTCCGTCCTGGTTTACTCTTCCAATTTTGTAGTATCAAAATTTGACGATAGATTTAACTGACAAAATGTTAATGCATGTCACTAAGAACTAGATCGTTGGATTTGTATTTGAACATAATTTCAAATGGTGTAATTTTTAGTGACATGCATTGGCATTTTCTTAGGTAAATCTATGGTCAAAATTTTATACTAAATATGAGGTAGTATTCCCTCCGTCCCAAAATTCTTGTCTTACATTTGTTTAGATACGGATGTATCTAACACTAAAATGTAACTAGATACATCCATATTTAGAAAAATTGAAGATAAGAATTTTGGGACGGAGGGAGTACAAAAGTGGGCTATGTAGGCCAAAACATGTGCCAAATTCACTTGTGATGCATTTGGTATCGATGCCCCTCCATTGCTCACGTGGTGCCCCAATCTGGATCACCTACTTTGCTCCGCTGCCAAATTAACTCATGCAATGAAAAAACACTGCGTGGGAGAGAGAGAGAGAGGACTGAGGCAATAAAAAACACGTGTTTGGGAGAGTGAGAGGCTGGTGTAGTTGGTTTGATTGATTTGTTTATACATGTGGGTCTGTGTGCACAGCGGTGCCAACTCTCTCACATCGCGAGAGCGGTGCCAAAATCTTTTGATTTGACATCGATGCATATTATGTGGCATACTTTTGCGAAATATGGCATCGACCACGTAGTGGAAGGCAACAAATGCCCAAGCTCTTCACGTGCTCCTAGTTAAATGAGAGGAAACAGAAAGAAAGAAAGAGAGAGAGAGAGAGAGAGAGAGAGAGAGAGAGAGAGAGAGAGAGAGAGAGAGTGAAAAAATATCACTAGCCAGCCAACCCTATCGTATGAGCGAATGATATTGGTACCTCTTGATGACACGACAATCTTATGTAGCCATCTGCTCTAATATGTTCTCTTCTTTTGCAGATAAGAAAAGACCCAAAAGTGAAAAATGTGCTGCACTATAACAATCTCATCGAATGCCTTGATCTTGAGCTTATAGAAATTGATTTGATCGACTATCGAGGTAGCACATCTGAGATTAATTTGGCCAGGTTCTTTGTTCTAGAGGCAAGTGTGCTCAAGGTAATGAGGTTTGGCATTCTCTGGCGCAACAATGAATGGCGTGCTGATCACCGCAAGCGTCTAAGCCTAAATTACAAAGTCTCCGCAGAAGCTAAATTTGTTTTTGAAACATCAAGTGGCCAGAGACTCGAAAACTTATTTTCCCATTAGTGACTTGTCAGGGCGGTGGATTTTAGTTTGTACGATAATGATGCATCCACCTAAAGTAACGAAAGTTCTTACGTAAACTTCCTAGTATTCCCTCTTCGTAGGTGCAGCATTACTCCTAACATTTGTAATTTCAGTTTGAAACTTGTAATATTGCCGTGTCCTATTCCCGCGTTTTCAAAATCCTGCGAATCAAACAGGTCCTAAGTTGGTGATGATGTTGTGCCTCCCATCTTTCACCAATAGCCGTTGGATCTAGATCTGACGCATACAAACCAAGCTTCTCCATTTTTGCAAAAAGATGCCCGCACTTGTTCCCTATTTACAAACAACTCCTTGTCTCTCACAATCAACCTTATCTCCTCCCCACCACATCTAGAAGGCCATGGAAAAATCTGGTGCGATGGCCGCTGCCGGAGCCGTCCACCCCCAATCTTGGTGTTCCGTGCAATGCACGGGCATCTACGCATGGGAAATTATGTCGAATAGGGCTAGTTGTAAGCAGGCTAGCTCTATAGCCATGATGATAGTGACTGCAGACGGTGAGGCTGACTATGGTATGCCGAACACGGCGCCTATACTCAGGTGTCATCTCCGGCGCAGGGTCTTGTCACTTCACTATGAGGAGCAGCACGTAATAATTCGACCAACGGGTAGTACAGTGCTAGTACTCCTACTACTACATTGGTACTACTACTACTAGTACTAGTAGCACCACCGTCTGGATTTAGGAGTACTACCACGTCCATCTGGATTTTAGTATTTGACTAGCAATATCTAGTAATGCATGTCACAAAAATTGTACTACTCCCTCTGAAAATAAATACATGGTGTTTTATTCCTATCGGCGAGAGAACTTAATGTTTTTTTGCTAACTAGAGTACTAATAGGATTACATGCAATGAACTAAACACTGCATGTCATGTTTGGTAGTCTCAAGTCATTGAAAGCATGCACGGCCCACATCTCTCATTGGTTGATATGTCAGTAAATAAGAAACAAAGAGGGAGCTAATGCACCGTGCCTAAGTATTTTAGGATTATTTGGTTTTTGTAAGGGGGCTTACACAACATTTTTGTTTACATGCATTAACATTTTATTACTTAAATCAAAGGTCAAAACTTGGCGCAAAATGCAAAGGGGACCAATAAACTAGTAAACATCAAACTTCTCTCGTTTGGCCCCAACTAGAGGTTCGGTGAGATGACTATATTGCACTGGCACGGAGGGGGACACAGCTTCATTGACTTACAACAACTGCCTTTGGGTGAATGACACGTGGGCCCAGGAGGTGGCTTGTCACGCCCAATATGCGATACTATCCTAAAGAGACTCGAAGGTCCCACCAAGGATAGAACCGCATATTGAAACGCTTTTGCAAGGTGGATATCATTACATCAACATTACATAATAGATGGGGATACATACAAGAGGCATACAATGCCACACGAATACATCATCACAATACATAAGAGCATCATCCGACTACGGATGAAACACAAACAGAAACTCAAACGACATCCACCCTACTAGCCCAGGCTGCCGACCTCGAACCTATCCCCTGATCGAAGAAGAAGGAGAAGAAGAACTCCAAAACAAGCAAACATCGCTCTCGCGTCATGATCATCGCAAAACCTGTACCTGCAACTGTTGTTGTAGTAATCTGTGAGCCACGAGGACTTAGCAATCCCATTACCATGGGTATCAAGACTAGCAAAGCTTAAAGGGAAAGGAAGGGGAAAAGTGGTGAGGTTGCAGCAGCGACTAAGCATATATGGTGGCTAACATACGCAAATAAGAGCGAGAAAAGAGCAAAAGGAACGGTCCTGAAGCTAGCAATGATCAAGAAGTGATCCTGAACTCCTACTTACGTCAAACATAACCCAAAAACTGTGTTCACTTCCCGGACTCCGCCGAAAAGAGACCATCACGGCTACACACGCGGTTGATGCGTTTTAATTCGGATCTGGTGTCAAGTTCTCTACAACCGGACATTAACAAATTCCCATCTGCTGCATAACCGTGGGCACGGCTTTCGAAAGATAATACCCTGCAGGGGTGTCCCAACTTAGCCCATCACAAGCTCTCACGGTCAACGAAGGATATTCCTTCTCCCAGGAAGACCCGATCAAACTCGGAATCCCGGTTTACAAGACATTTCGACAATGGTAAAACAAGACCAGCAAAGCCACCCGATGTGCCGACAAATCCCGATAGGAGCTGCACATATCTCGTTCTCAGGGCAACACCGGATGAGACTAGCTATGAGTAAAACTAGACTTCGAGTTTCCCCGAGGTGGCCCCGCAGGCAGCTCGGTTCGGACCAACACTCGAAGGAGCACTGGCCCGGGGGGGGGGGGTTTAAAATAAAGATGACCCTCGGGCTCCGGAAACCCAAGAGAAAAAGGGCTAGGTGAGGCAAATGGTAAAACCAAGGTTGGGCCTTGCTGGAGGAGTTTTATTCAAAGCGAACTATCAAGGGGGTCCCATAAATCACCCAACCGCGTAAGGAACGCCAAATCCGGAAACATAACACCGGTATGATGGAAACTAGGACGGCAAGAATGGAACAAAACACCAGGCATAAGGCCGAGTCTTCCACCCTTTACCAAGTATATAGATGCATTAATTAAATGAGAGATATTGTGATATCCCAACATAATCCTGTCCATCATGGAGCAATCTTCAACTTCACCTGCAACTAACAACGCTATAAGAGGGGCTAAGGAAAGCGGTAACATAGCCAAGCAATGGTTTGCTAGGAAGGGTGAAAAGGTTAGAGGCTGACATGGCAATTTGGGAGGCTTGAAGAACAAGTGATAGGTAGCGCAGCATAGCGATAGAACGAAACAACTAGCATAGCAGATAGTAGAGAGATACAGGGTAGCGGTCATCTTGCCTGAAATCCCGCTAGGAAGAAGAACGAGTCCATGAAGAAGACGAACGGGAGTAGTCGAACAAATCCTCACAATTGCAACATTACCAGAACTAAGAAGCAACACCGGAAAGAAACAAACAATATGGTGAACACACAAGCATAATCATGGCATGATGCACAATCAAGTATGATGCATGTCCGGTTTAAAGAGCATGGCATGGCAAAGTGAAACATACAATACTACAAGTTAAGTGGAGCTCAATATGCATCAAGTTGCATATTGATGAAACACCACATTGACATATTTAGTTCTCTCTTATTTATGTACCCAACAATATTAAATTTTGTTAAACATGGAAAGGGGTGAAGCATAATTAAACTACCTATCTAGGCAAATTTAAATGAGGCCGAAACAACGAACAACAATTCCGAAAAATCCCCATGTGCATATTTTGAGTTTGGTACTGTTCTGCCCTAAACACAATTTTAACGATGTTAAACTCCAAAATGAAGTGCACCATGTTAAACTAGGCATTTTTCCACCCCATTTACATATAAAGTTTATTTAAAACCGAGCTACGGTTATTTAGTTATGAAATAAATCATTTTAGCATGGCATTTGAGCAAATTTAAACAAACAACATTTTAAACATTTTAAACATGGATGAAAGTGGCATATTATGAAACTAGATGAAATTCTAAGCATTTTACCTATTTAAAACATTTTAATCCGATGCACAGTTGAGGAGTTATTATAAGCATGAAGTGCAAGGGGTTTTCTGCAAAACTGCAGTTCCCTGGATAATTAGCAAAACGTCCAGAACAGGAAAACAACACATGCGGGCCGAATCTGCAGGCTGGCCCAACAGTGCACATGGGGCGGGGGCTGCTCACCAGGCCTCATGGGCCGGTCGGTGGAGGAGGCCGAAGCAGGCCGGATTGGGGAGGTTGGCTTGGCGCAGCGCTGGGCCTCGGAGGCAGATCGAAGCGAGGCAGGGCGTGGTCAACGCGCTCGGAACGAGTGAGCTGTTGCTCTCATCTCTGAAGAACACAAGCAGCAGGAGGACCATGGCGATGGAGAGGAAGACGCAGGGGGGTCCTGGCGACGGAATCGGCGGGAACCGGCCGGAACGGGCGGAACGGAGCACGGGGAGGCGCCGGGGTCCAAATCCGGCAAGGGTAGGCGCAGATCGGGGCATCTTGTCCTCCTGCTCGAAGCAGAGGAGGACGAGGGACTTGGTGGGGCGACGGCTTGGCGTCGGACTCTGACGACGGCGGGGCTCCGGTTGGAGGGACGACGAGGAAGGGGAGCAGCACGGCTGCCGGCAGGGACGAACGGGCGACGACGCGCACGACGAGGACGCGACCATCCATGGGGTTCCTGGTTCAGAGAGAGAGATGTGAGAGGAGGGAATAGAAAGAATGGGAGGGCAAGGAAGGAGCGACACGGGGCTCATCTGCAGGTGGTTCTCGTCGGCGGAGGGAGCTCCGGTGACGCTGCGGAACTTGCGGGCGAACGGGGCGAGGAAGAGGAGATCCCCTGGTGTCTCTGGCGACCCGGGGTCGAAGCGAGCAAAGGGAAGGAGCTCCTGGCATGGGGCTATGAGGAGGGGCGTGCTGCGGGACGAAAGGCTGTAGGCGCGGGGCTTCTGCTCGCCGGAGGCAGCGTGAAGCAGAGGACGATGGACGGCGGCTTGGGTGCTGGTCTTGGCAGGTTCGGGCGGCGGATGGAGCAGCTCCGGCAGTGGCACTCAGGATGAGCAGGGATCGATCCCTGGCTCTCTCTTGCGGGTGTCCCTGGTAGGAGGGGATGGATCAATGGAATTGGGAGGTTGTGGTTGGCCCGATTTGGAAAACGAGGAGGAAGGTGGCGGCTTCGGTTGGTGGTTTGGATCGGGAGGGGATCCCAAGGAGGAGGAGACAGTGGGCTGGCGGCGGCGGCGGAGGATGGGACAAGTCCCTAGAAGTTAGGGTTAGCCAGTATATATAGATAGGGGGTTAGGGTTGGGATTAACTCGGTACGTCCGATCGAAATCGGGCGGTCGAGAAAAATAGGCTAGGAGGGTCCAAATAAAAAACGGTGATGTTTTATAGATGTTAAGGGATGATCCGGACTCATCGGTAACGACAGACCGGTTCGGGTTCGGGTAAGGGGGAGTTTCGAACACGGGCGAGGGGTCGATGCGCTGTGCAAAGAGACTCCGGTTTAGGCAAGAGGGAAAATGAAAAAAAACAAGGTTGGTCTCGGAACGGTCAACAAAAGCAAGGGGGACGCGGCAACTACAAGCGGATGCAAGTTAAAAAAACAATGACGACAACGAGTGCCGATGCAATGCGGATGATGACATGATGAATGCAGCAAACAAATGAATACACACGACGATAACGAAAAACATGAAAGGCGTATGGAGCATCGGTCTTGGGGCGTTACAACACTCCAACACTACAAGAGGATCTCGTCCCGAGATCTAGGATGGCACCGGAGAGAAACGGAAGAGGAAAAGAAGAGGTAAAACTAAGTTGCTTCTTCGACAAACAAGTGAAACCATGAACCTCGAGAGGTTGAGCAAAATGAAAGAAAGAAAACAATGAAGATGAGCAAAGTTGAAAACACTCCGTTAGAAAAGAGGAACAAGGGATATGACGAGAACCAAGAGGTTGAGTGATAAGATAGATACTGAAACCACTCCGGTTAAACAAGATAGAGAAGGAATAAGAATGATATCATTTGGGCAGCACTCCAACTGAAAGAAGAAGGAAAACTTGATAAGATGAAAAACACTTGAAGAGATGACACAACACTCCGGTTAAATGGATAAGCATGAAAAGAACACGATCCTCACAAATCGAGACGATGAGAGAAAAGAGCAACATCACAATGCCTCCGGAAGAAAGAATAGAAGACAGATCATTGGAATAACAGAATGTAGGAGAAAATGCCAACTTCTGCCACAAATGAGCTTAGAAAGCACCCTTCCAAGAAGGTTACAATGGGGTTGTTGGAAAAACCAACAACGAAATGAATAAGCTTGTAGTGGGCTTATGGAAAACTTCTCAAAATTGAGGCAAAATTCTGCCACTAACGAAAACAATTGCTTGCTTTGAGATCAACGGAGAGACGAAAACTTCTTCCACCAAGAGGATAAAGAGCAAGCTTGGGTCATGCATAATCACCACAAATAGCAACAACCCTTTAGGTGAAATCTGACACAAGATAACTCCAACGAAGAAGTTGATTGGTCGAAAAGATCTCTTGAACGAAGAGAAAATGATGGATTTAAATATCTCATTCCTGACAACCTGTGAATCATGAAACACGAGGAGAAATTGCCAAGAGTGACATAACACCATCTCAAGAGATAAGGTAGAAAGAATTGCACTTCGAAATGCAAGAAGAAGAATACTTGAACTCCTCAAAACAAAACATGTGTTGAACACCATGTTTATCTTTGAGTATAGCTTGGTGGATCATAACTTTGAGAAAAATCTTGAAGAACAATTGAAGAATGAAAGGAATCCTTGATGAACCACCATGTAGAGCCTCCAAGGATAACTCCGGTAATAAAAGGATGATAGAAAGAAAGAGAGGTTGAAAACACAAGGTGAAGCCTTGCAATGATTTAGATGGAGCTTCGCGATGATATAACCGAGAGAACTTGGAACTCCGGAAAGAAAAGATGAACAAATGAGATCAAAAAAATAATTTGATGAACCTCCGGAATAAGGAATTAATCACTTGGATGAAACAAGAATAAGAATTACATTATGCGTATCCTTCACCAATTTAGATTGATGACAAGCAACGGATTTGGCATACTAGTTATTCTCGTAAAAAGGATTAAGATAGATATGGCGCAAACTTGGGAAGGTCTTCAGCGAACCACCGATGGGATTGGAAAGAACGAATGAATTGATATGATAACAAGAGAAAAGGAATCTTGAATGAACCACCGTAAGAATTGAAAATGAAAATAGCAAAGGCACAATTCACCGGGAAGAATTGGAAACGAATGAAGATACTTGAGGGGAATTAGATACAAGAGAACAAAGAGATCACGAACTGATTAAAGAATACTTGAACGAAGCACCGGAAGAATATGGAGACAAACAAAGAGGCATCAATTCAGAATCGAGATATCTTCTGAAATAATGGCCTTCAGATGATCGAGAAAAGAAAACAACCCTTGAAATGCATCGGATGGGTGAAAAGAATTGTCACAATCGAAAACAATTATGAGAGGATGGCATCAAGCTAGAATCATGAATCTTCGAGAGAAGGGACAAGATTTAGAGGAAAAACTCTTCTTCAATCTTCAACTGACGATGAGAAACACCACCAAAATTACTGAGATACTCCGGGAGAATGAAAAAGAGGAAGGGTTGAACCAAAGATGAAAATGATTTGAAATCGATCTTGGAAAAGCATCTGACTGATGAAATTCATACTTACGTCCTACTTCGAAAAGAATTTGGGAATAGCTCCGGAATAGTTAGAAGAGTCAGGTAAGATCCTGGGAAAAGACCTGTGGGTTAGGGCCCACTCAAAAGAAACATCATTGAAGGGTTGCTTGAAATAGAGTTTACACCGGTAGAATTAAAGCTTGAATGAGAGAAAAACCTCGAAGTAACTTGAACGGATTAAGAATGGAAACATGATTCCTTTGAGATATCTTCAGCACTCCGGATACGAATAGAGAGAGGTGAACGATTAAGAGGTCCACCGGCATATGAAAACACTTGAAACAAGGAAGGTAATATGATCAACACCGAAAACTTGACTTGAATCCACCGAAGAAGAAAAAGAACAAAGAATGATGAACTTGAAACTCCGTTAGTATCTTCCTCAGAATCACCGGATAAGAATATTAACGGAAAAGAATGAAGAGACTTCCCATTAATAAAAGGATACATGATTAAGAAATCTGAGTCCTTGAAGAAAAAGGGTGGGAGGGCGGATAAAACAAAGACAACTTGGGATGGATGAAATAAACACCGGTGAGAAAACTTAGAGTTGATCTTGCGGATGTTGAAAAAATGATCGGATCCACTTGAAGAGAAGCAGACCGGTTGGAAAGAATTGACATGACAACCTCGATGACCAAGAAGGATTAGCACTCCCATAGAAATATGAGAACACCATTTAGGGAAGGTATGGATCAACACTTGACATCGAAGCAACTCGAATACCACAAACAAAACAAAACAAAGGATTGTCTTGCAGAATAAGCCGGAACAAATACATATGATAGAGATTTACCCAATCCCATATCATGCATCTGTCAGAAAGATATTCTAGGAGCTACTTGAATTCCCACCTATAAAATTCCCGAAACTTTCTGGTTATGCAATCTGGTGTTGGGGATACAGGGGAAGCAATATATCTCACCCAAACTAACAATATCTACATCCAGTTGTATCCATCCGTGAACACATAACCAAGAAACCTTCGGAAATCGTGTACCTCAACCTTCGAAAAGCATCCGTTATACGAGTTATGGCAATACTCCCGAACTCCCGCCCTAGTACTGGGTGGCATCGAGGTTATCTCACCAACAACTGCATAAAAGAGATTTTCGATGTCGGCAAAACTCAGGTATTCGAGAACTGCAACGATAAAATTGTGACGACAACACCTCGGAGCTCAACTCCCCGGGTCACTGCCACATAAAAGACAGGAGGCACCAAGAACAATGTTCTCGTCACAAAACCATCGGAACGATTCCAAGATACCCGGGTGATCCTAAATTTTTTTAGTGAAATTTGAGGAGAGGAAAGGCAAAACATCTACGTCAAGAGTCCTCACCAGAGCGACGAAGGGGCCTGAGGAGTAAAAAGAATCCTACTCTCCAATATAAATATAATCCTAAGACTCAAAATAGTTTTCTTCTAGACTCAACAATGGCCAACAATCAAGGGGCTCCTATGGTCGGTCGAGGCTCTGATTACCAACTTGTCATGCCCAATATGCGATACTATCCTAAAGAGACTCGAAGGTCCCACCAAGGATAGAACCGCATATTGAAACTCTTTTGCAAGGTGGATATCATTACATCAACATTACATAATAGATGGGGATACATACAAGAGGCATACAATGCCACACGAATACATCATCACAATACATCAGAGCATCATCCGACTACGGATGAAACACAAACAAAAACTCAAATGACATCCACCCTGCTAGCCCAAGCTGCCAACCTGGAACCTATCCCCTGATCGAAGAAGAAGCAGAAGAAGAACTCCAAAACAAGCAAACATCGCTCTCGCGTCATGATCATCGCAAAACCTGTACCTGCAACTGTTGTTGTAGTAATCTGTGAGCCACGAGGACTCAGCAATCCCATTACCATGGGTATCAAGACTAGCAAAGCTTAAAGGGAAAGGAAGGGGAAAAGTGGTGAGGTTGCAGCAGTGACTAAGCATATATGGTGGCTAACATACGCAAATAGGAGCGAGAAGAGAGCAAAAGGAACGGTCGTGAAGCTAGAAATGATCAAGAAGTGATCCTGAACTCCTACTTACGTCAAACATAACCCAAAAACCGTGTTCACTTCCCGGACTCCGCCGAAAAGAGACCATCACGGCTACACACGCGGTTGATGCTTTTTAATTCGGATTTGGTGTCAAGTTCTCTACAACTAGACATTAACAAATTCCCATGTGCCGCATAACCGTGGGCACGACTTTCGAAAGATAATACCCTGCAGGGGTGTCCCAACTTAGCCCATCACAAGCTCTCACGGTCAATGAAGGATATTCCTTCTCCCAGGAAGACCCGATCAAACTCGGAATCCCATTTACAAGACATTTCGACAATGGTAAAACAAGACCAGCAAAGCCGCCCGATGTGCCGACAAATCCCGATAGGAGCTGCACATATCTCGTTCTCAGGGCAACACCGGATGAGACTAGCTACGAGTAAAACCAGACTTCGAGTTTCCCCGAGGTGGCCCCGCAGGCAGCTCGGTTCAGACCAACACTCGAAGGAGCACTGGCCCGGGGGGGGGGGGTTAAAATAAAGATGACCCTCGGGCTCCGGAAACGCAAGGGAAAAAGGGCTAGGTGGGGCAAATGGTAAAACCAAGGTTGGGCCTTGCTGGAGGAGTTTTATTCAAAGCGAACTGTCAAGGGGGTCCCATAAATCACCCAACCGCGTAAGGAACGCAAAATCCGGGAACATAACACCGGTATGACGGAAACTAGGGCGGCAAGAGTGGAACAAAACACCAGGCATAAGGCCTAGTCTTCCACCCTTTACCAAGTATATAGATGCATTAATTAAATAAGAGATATTGTGATATCTCAACATAATCCTGTGCATCATGGAGCAATCTTCAACTTCACCTGCAACTAACAATGCTATAAGAGGGGCTGAGCAAAGCGGTAACATAGCCAAGCAATGGTTTGCTAGGAAGGGTGAAAAGGTTAGAGGCTGACATGACAATTTGGGAGGCTTGAAGAACAAATGATAGGTAGCGCAACATAGCGATAGAACAAAACAACTAGCATAGAAATGATAGTAGTGAGATCCAGGGTAGCGGTCATCTTGCTTGAAATCCCGCTAGGAAGAAGAACGAGTCCATGAAGAAGACAAACAGGAGTAGTCGAACAAATCCTCACAATCGCAACATTACCGGAACTAAGAAGCAACACCGGAAAGAAACAAACAACATGGTGAACACACAAGCATAATCATGTCATGATGCACAATCAAGTATGATGCATGTCTAGTTTAAAGAGCATGGCATGGCAAAGTGCAACATACAATACTACAAGTTAAGTGGAGCTCAATATGCATCAAGTTGCATATTGACAAAACACCACATTGACATATTTAGTTATCTCTTGTTTATGTACCCAACAATATTAAATTTTGTTAAACATGGAAAGGGGTGAAGCATAATTGAACTACCTATCTAGGCAAATTTAAATGAGGCCGGAACAACGTACAACAATTCCGGAAAATCCCCATGTGCATATTTTGAGTTTGGTACTGTTCTGCTCTAAACACAATTTTAATGATGTTAAACTGCAAAATGAAGTGCACCATGTTAAACTAGGCATTTTCCACCCCATTTACATATAAAGTTTATTTAAAACCGAGCTACGGATATTTAGTTATGAAATAAATCATTTTAGCATGGCATTTGAGCAAATTTAAACAAACAACATTTTAAACATTTTAAACATGGATGAAAGTGGCATATTATGAAACTAGATGAAATTCTAAGCATTTTACCTATTTAAAACATTTTAATCCGATGCACAGTTGAGGAGTTATTATAAGCATGAAGTGCAAGGGGTTTTCTGCAAAACTGCAGTTCCCTGGATAATTAGCAAAACGTCCAGAACAGGAAAACAACACATGCGGGCCGAATCTGCAGGCTGGCCCAACAGTGCACATGGGGCGGGGGCTGCTCACCAGGCCTCATGGGCCGGTCGGTGGAGGAGGCCGAAGCAGGCCGGATTGGGGAGGTTGGCTTGGCGCAGCGCTGGGCCTCGGAGGCAGATCGAAGCGAGGCAGGGCGTGGTCAACGCGCTTGGAACGAGCGAGCTGTTGCTCTCATCTCTGAAGAACACAAGCAGCAGGAGGACCATGGCGGTGGAGAGGAAGACGCAGGGGGGGTCCTGGCGACGGAATCGGCGGGAACCGGCCGGAACGGGCGGAACGGAGTGCAGGGAGGCGCCGGGGTCCAAATCCGGCAAGGGTAGGCGCATATCGGGGCGTCTTGTCCTCCTGCTCGAAGCAGAGGAGGACGAGGGACTTGGCGGGGCGACGGCTTGGCGTTGGACTCTGATGACGGCGGGGCTCCGGTTGGAGGGACGATGAGGAAGGGGAGCAGCACGGCTGCCGGCAGGGACGAACGGGCGACGACTCGCACGACGAGTACGCGACCATCCATGGGGTTCCTGGTTCAGAGAGAGAGAGGTGAGAGGAGGGAATAGAAAGAAGGGGAGGGGAAGGAAGGAGCGACACGTGGCTCATCTGCAGGTGGTTCTCATCGGCGGAGGGAGCTCCGGTGGCGCTGCGGAACTTGCGGGCAAGCGGGGCGAGGAAGAGGAGATCCCCTGGTGTCTCTGGCGACCCGGGGTCGAAGCGAGCAAAGGGAAGGAGCTCCTGGCATGGGGCTCTGAGGAGGGGCGTGCTGCGGGACGAGAGGCTGTAGGCGCGGGGCTTCTGCTCGCCGGAGGCAGCGTGAAGCAGAGGACGATGGACGGCGGCTTGGGTACTGGTCTTGGCAGGTTCGGGCGGCGGATGGAGCAGCTCCGGCAGTGGCACTCGGGATGAGTAGGGATCGATCCCTGGCTCTCTCTTGCGGGTGTCCCTGGTAGGAGGGGATGGATCGATGGAATTGGGAGGTTGTGGTTAGCCCGATTTGGAAAACGAGGAGGAAGGTGGTGGCTTCGGTTGGTGGTTTGGATCGGGAGGGGATCCCAAGGAGGAGGAGACAGTGGGCTGGCGGCGGCGGCGGAGGATGGGACAAGTCCCTAGAAGTTAGGGTTAGCCAGTATATATAGATAGGGGGTTAGGGTTGGGATTAACTCGGTACGTCCGATCGAAATCGGGCGGTCGAGAAAAATAGGCTAGGAGGGTCCAAATAAAAAACGGTGATGTTTTATAGATGTTAAGGGATGATCCGGACTCATTGGTAACGACAGACCGGTTCGGGTTCGGGTAAGGGGGAGTTTCGGACACGGGCGAGGGGTCGATGCGCTATGCAAAGAGACTCCGGTTTAGGCAAGAGGGAAAATGAAAAAAACAAGGTTGGTCTCGGAACGGTCAACAAAAGCAAGGGGGACGCGACAACTACGAGCAGATGCAAGTTAAAAAAAAACAATGACGGCAACGAGTGCCGATGCAATGCAGATGATGACAAGATGAATGCAGCAAACAAATGAATACACATGACGATAACAAAAAACATGAAAGGCGTCTGGAGCATCGGTCTTGGGGCGTTACATGGCTGGCCTACCTATCATACAGCCAAAGGCAGGTGCAGTAGAGGGCCGAGGAGTAGTACGAAATCCTATGCACCTACGCACGCTAACCAAGGGGAAGAGTGATCACTCGAATCGCAAGATCAGTTGACTAGAAGCTAATCTAGACCCATGGAGGCGATGAGCGCGAGAATCAGCCGGTTGTGCCAGATGGTCCACGACGCCGGCCTGCGACCCGACACCGAGGAGCGTCTCCAGGTAGTATTGCTTGAGGCCACCAGGGCGAGGGGCCGCTTGGACAACAACTTCGTCTCCTTGTTCAATGAGGTCCTCGTCGGTTTCCTCGACAAGTTCACCGTTGTCAAGAAGCTCGCAGATGACTTTGACGTAAGCCTCCAGCCGACGTGCCCAGGCTCTGCGATGCCCGCCACCCTCAACGGCCACTATGGTGACAACCTCTTCGACGCACTGGTGGCCCTACGACTGCCCGCCGTCGCGCCAGAGAATGTCCACCTCGAGGTCGCACTTGCCGCGCAGTGCCTGGCGCAGCAAGACACCATCGACATAATCACCCACGTGTACGCGCAAATCGTCCACAAGGACTACTACATGCAAGAGGAGGACGATAGGACGCTAGCCTTCTTGGACCGCATGGCAACCTTGGACGACACTGTTCAGAAGCATGTTGAGCTCGACGCCAATGTCGCTGCTCCTTACACGTCGGTTGGTGACCCGACGCACTAGGGCGTGACGGTGTCGTTGATGGATCCGTATGTATTTTTATCTTTCCATCAAATCTATGTAGTAGTATATGATACTACAGTAATTAACTTACCTTTTACATCAACTTCATAATTTTCATACGTACTCCATGCATGAACGGCGCCAGAACCAAACTTCTCATTACTCTAGGCAAAATTGTTATTTTCTATCTATCGGTCGCGCCATGGAGCAGAACCAAATTTTTACAAGTTACAAGTTCAAAAGGAAAAGCCTGCCGTGTTTGCGTCGCACCCCCACACGGTTGGTCCGGCACGCCGCTCAAGCGGGAATGCGTGCGGTGTTGCATTTTCACTTACAAGTGGGACCGCAGTTGAGCAAGCCGACTATCGGCAAACCCCCATCCCGCCCACTGCGCGATGGCTGAGAAAACAGGAGGGAGAAGAGATGGCTGTAGCATGGACTCCAAGAAAATTGGTGTCGGATGGGACTTGTGTGGGTGGCGTGTGCCGTACTGCTACATGTGAATGCTAGTTATGGCCCATGCCACCCCACTATACGAGCCTATATCGAGGTACGTAGAACAAATTTCCTGCAGTCCATGCTCAGCCCTCCTCTATCTCTCTTCTCAGCCAGCCAGCGGATGCGCGGAGCCCATCATCTGTTTGCTCACATGCGGTCCCACATGTCAGTGAAAACGCAAGCGGACCCTCTGAACCTGGACATCTTTCACCTCGACGTGCTGATGATGAAAAACAAATCCAATAAAGATCTTCGGTGGCCGCTTTTGGAGTTACTCAAGACTAGTAAGATTCTATTTACAGTTTAACCTAAGATGCACATCTCGTGGATTCAACTACCACTCTATTTTCTTTCATGACACGACCTGGATGCTGGATGTCCCACGTGTCGGCAAAAGGCGGAAGAACCCGACCAAATCTTCGGTTGTGCTCTCGGATTAGACTAGTTGTGCTAACTTAAATTTTTTATTATGTACTCCCTCCGTTCCAAAATACTTGACTTCCATTTGTCCAAAAATGGATGTACCTATATACTAAAACATGTCTAGATACATATATATTTTGACAAATAGAAGTCATGTATTGTGCAACGGAGGGAGTAGAATGGATGCAAGTTTTTGTATTGGGAAGAAGAGTATATCCATATATTGATAGAGCGCAATTTAGTAGATGTTCTATCACTTTTAGCTAGCACAAAGGCTAGAGATGAGATTAGTGCACTTGTTGATACTCCTACTAGAATAGAGGCTAGACATGAGACTAGATGTGAGGAAGCAACGTCTACTTCTTTATACTCGAAGAAGAAAGAAGCACGCAATATCGAGCCTCCGCCAGATCAACAATGAATGCATCGAGAAGGCACTAATCCAACTTATAGGAGTAGTAAAATGTATTCTTGTGGTTCTTGTTTTCTTTGGTCTTGCTTTTCTAGTCAAAATTACCGTGGGAGTTCGTGCAAAACGGAGGTCCGTTTGGGGTCGTTCGTTGGAGTTGGCCTTACAAGTGGGACCGCAGTTAAGGAAACCGACTATCGGCAAACCCCCTACCTCGCCCGTCGCGCGATGGCCGAGAAACGACGAGGTTGAAGAGATTGCTCTAGCACGGACTCCAAGAAATAATATGGTGTTAGATGGATGTCGTGGTGGTGGCGTGTGCCGTACTCCTGGACGTGAATGCTTATTCTGGCGCATGCCACCCTACTACTCGTACTACTTACTCCTACTATATAGTACTAGTATCGAGGATTCGAGGTGCTGGTTACGTACAGCGAACACATTAACATATGGCTACAGTAAAAACACCCACCCGATGCGCGAAGCATGTGAAGCTAGTACAAATAGTGTACTACTATTGTTGATTGGCCTCATCCGATAACCTGTTGCAATGCACGTACAATTATGTATTCGGAAAATATTTTTTGGCCTCGTCGCACCACTCACTCAGAGAAGCGACTCGAAAGCCATTCATAAATTTAGTAAGTTTATCACAGACATATCATTTTATTACATACAACAGGTCATCAACCCACATCGACAATGAGGATACATTATAAATACTAAAGTTTTCACCACACAACAAATAACAAGCAGTGAAATGAACTTCAACTCAACCATTCCTTGGCGTTGGAAAAGCTTGCTTGGAACCACAAGTGATTCTCTGGGACGGGCCATCCATTGTCGATCTGGAGACCAACGCAGAACTGATCATCTAGGCTGAAGCAGCCTACTATATCAGTACCAGGGTAGGGAACCACCCAAATGTCCAAGGTATAGACACAGTTGCTTCTCATAAATGGTAGTAACGTTGTGTCAACATCAGTTGGATCACCTTTGACCATCATTGGATAGTTTTGTCCAAGGAAGAGCGAGTTTTCTCCAAGACTATCAATTCTATACCAGGGAGAAGGAGTTGGCGCTAGCACACTAGTATCCATCCCGAATACCATGCAACGGGTGTTGGAATAGGTTCGGAGAGTGCGACCATGGGAGACTACACCTCTTCCTTAGCAGTAACATCATCAGTGGGCTGTATACACACAAGAAGAGGTTATCCATCGGAATTAGTTGCCAGGCGCCAAAGAGTATATGGGCGCTGCCCATCCTCATGCTCGTGATCATCACCATCGTCATCTCCCCCTTGGTTATAAAATTTTTCAAGTATAGGTGGTGGAATGTGCACAGGACCTTGGAAACACAAGAAGAAGGTTAATTAGTAAAGGGAAACTTGCTAACCCGCATGCATGTGGATGAAACAATTATAATTACGATGGAAGACAAACGTACCGAAACTACGAGGATGCCATGCAAAAACAGTGCCACGAGTGGTAACAGCAAACACAAGGCCCTCGTATTTAATTGCATCACAGTACTCATCCGTGTACAGAAACTGAATTTTGAGCAATATCCATCGAGTCAAACCACCAAGGACGGCAACAAGCTTGTCGAAGATAGCAACAACTTCATAGTTGTTGTAATTCCAAGAGCGGTTGGGAACTCGACAAATTGCTATCTTCCATAGAAGACAATCACCATGATCGTATTTGAACATGCGTACAATACCGGTGTGCTCAACCTTTGGGCAGTCTGCTGAGATTTTTGGAAGTGGAACCCGGTCACGAGTGTACACATTCACAAGTTCCCACTCACGGTTGGACCCAATGTAAACAGCCCAATCTCCATTTGCGCCTGCCCAAGCCTTGCCCTCAAGCGATGGCATCTTAACATCATACGTATCATTATCAAGCGGCATCAACTTGCACAGGGCGAGGCCTCAGTCGTGCCGGCGCCAGTCATCAGGGTCACGATGAAGAAGATAGGGGAGATCAAACCGCTCCTTGACTCTTGGGTTCCTTGTAATGATGTTATTAGTTGAGTCGAGAATGGGCTTGAACGAACCTGCCATGCTAGCTGAGGTGATGACGTCGCACCGATCAATGAGTTCCTCCACCACGTCATCTTTCAGATCGGGGCAAGAATAATGGGGTCGTTTCCGGCCTGTTCCCTCCATGGAGAAGACGATCAAACAATGGCAGAAGAAAGGGTGAAGGGCTAAAGGAAAATGGAGGAGGGAGAGGAAGAGCGTGCGACAGCAGTTCCAAATCGAGAGGGAAAGGTGACGAGTTGGTGGACGATTGCCAGTTTGCCATGGTTCACGAAGAGGCGCCCCGGCCTACACGTCCGTTCGGAAATACTCCTACTACTCGCCGTCGTCTCACTGATATGTTGGAATGGGACCACATGTCAACAAAACATGGTGTGTAATTTCTCGTGCAAAATGCGATATGGCCGCGTTGGCCCGAGGTGCCGCATTAGTTATCGACCTTTATTTTTTTAATGGCGTGCCATTCAGTTTTGAAGCACGACTAACTGGTATTGTACGCAGAGAAAATATAAACTACTCTACCGCTACTCCACCTCCCGTACTAGTAGTATAAAAAAGATATATAGGCTGGAGCTTCAGCACTTTCTTGCCAAGGGATGCCCACTTGCTTCTCACACTACCACCCTCTCTCCAGATCTAAAAAGACGGCCCCTCTCTCCCTCCTCACCGGTGGTCACAGATCCGCCGGGGAAGAAAAGGACGTACATCGTTGACGCACTCATCGTCGGCGAGCAAGGTCACACACTGACGACAAGGCCGTCCTCTCAGACCTAGCGCCCATGCGGGATGGCTCCGTCCCCAAGCTCGCTGCCGTAGTGTGTGCGGAGGATGACAACCACGAGCGAAGCCACTTCCCGCTGACCCTCAGGTATGCTACCTCTTTTCGAACCATACCCTTGTTCTATTGCCCCATCTGCCACGTCGTTGCATGTGGATCTTTTTCCACTCCACCATCTTCCCAATTTGCTATCCTCTGCTCTGCTGGCCACGCAGATGAAAACCATAATTTGCACTATTAACGGAAACCCTACTTCATGCAGACTAATCCATGTCTGGGTTGAATAAGGAAAGGAAGGGAGACTGTACTGTCCAAGAGAGTAGGCATCAAACCCGCATCTAGGTTGAAAAGGGGAAAATCTGTAGCTAAGGAACGAGTCTCGTGTCTCTTGGTTGAAGAAGGGTAGAAAGGCATGACAATGTAATAGAGAATGACCAGGTCGATTGGTTTGTTGTCCTCACATAGGAAAAAGGTGGCTAAAGAGAACAAAAATGGGACGTAATCCACATATGCTGCCTGGATATTTTTTGCTCTGGGCAACCATACCTCCCTCACCACTCTGTGTCCGTGGAGGTACATCTACTGGTGCGCCCACTGTCCGAATGGGCCTCCCATGCTCTTATTGCCACTTTTTTTTGCTGTTAGTATAACGCCAGCAGTCAAGTCAAGCAATGCTACTGCTAAAGTGATGCCACATTTAACTAATGTCGCTCTCAGTCTAATGCCACCGATAAATTTAAGCAATGCCATTTAATGTCACTGGATTATTTCAGGGTTAGCTGTTGATTGTGGATGTATTAAAGATTTTTCAGCTAAGGCATTCTATTGTTGTTGCACAACCAGTATACCAACGATGAAACTTGTTACAACCTTCAGATTTTTGCACTGTTAATGCTTATAGATTACATACCTCACTTTCAAGAGATAAGTTAATTTTTTTGTACAGTGTCACCAAAATGCCAAGGCGCTGATGTCATTTTATTTTGGTTAAACTACACAACCAATTGTCAATTATGAAGACAAGAGAAAAGGTCAAGAGTGGGCACCTCCTCCTCTGACTGTTCTCTTGATTCGTTCGATCAAGTTTTTATGTTTGATCGATTATCAAGATTGGGATAGCAATTTTTAAGGTCCCCCCGAGTTCGAAATGATATTTACCTTGGAGGTACATGGTTTGCAATTTTTTTATACTGTCATTAGTTAATAATGCTAGTTACCTTCAGACTTTTGTATTTGGTTTAATGCTCATGCACAACTAGTATACCAATGCTGAAACTTGTTACCTTTACATTTTGTATTGTTAATTCTTATAGAAACCTTCCAGTGCTAGAGTTTATTGAAATCTGTTCAGTAAAACCATTGTACTGTACCCTATAATAAAGTAACTACTCTACTGTTGCACTAGCCACTAGATTAGTGTATATTTGTAGTATTCGAATGGTGTTGCATTAGCGTATGGACATAAATAAAGTGTGGCAAGCTTTCCCAGATATGTGCTCAAGAAAACTACTACCTATTTTTCTAAATACTAGACGTTTGGGTACTTTAAATTGAATCACGAAAACGTCTTATATTAAGGAACAGAGGGTGTAGAGTTCACACAAATTATCCCAGTAAAGCTAGTCACACCTTTGTTAAAATTAATGTTCATTATGTTATCGGAGGAGGTCTGTATGTTTGTCTTTAATGCCTGTCGACTACATACCTGACATCATGATGTAATGTTAAGTCATTTCCTTTTGTACAGTGTCACTGAATTGTCAAGGCGGTGATGACATTTTATTTTAGTAGAACTGCACAAAATTTGCTTAAAAGAAGAGGAAAGGTCAGGAATGGCTCAATTTTCAGAAAAAACTATGTATGCCTTCCTGACATCAGCCGCTGTTGCTTTATTTATTCCTTCAAACAGGTGGTTAGAAACAGTCTTGCTACCTTTTCCCATTGAGAAATTGGAATGCTTATATTTGTGAGTCTATGCTTCAACTAGTGCCACTTTTATAGTAATCACACTTTCAATATCTATGCAAATAGGGATGCTCGATTTTAGTGGAACTGCACAAAAAGACCAACTGGTTCAACATTAGGAGCATGTTTATTTCCAAACCTTTATATCCAATTGGTGGCACTATGAGCTGTTCATTACGAAGGTACATGGTTTGCTACTATCTTGCTACTCTTTTTGTACTGTCATTAGATAGTAATACTAGTGATTTGCTAGCTGCTTGATATGTTTACTAGCTGCTTGATATTTGTGCAGACAGAGATGTCTGCCCATTGCTATTTGGCAAACAAACAAAGTGTCCGCAATTTTGGTTGAACTGCACAAGAGAATAGTATAGTCACTGCATGCAGTGCCATTTGAAAATAGACACAAAGATTGGATAGTCACTTCATGGACTGCAGAAAAGTAGTACTGTACTATTTACTGGCCAACACTTGGTGCTTCATTGCTTTGGTCTGATTATACAATGGGCATCATTTTGCCTAAGTTAAAGTTTGTATTCTGAAAATAGTCTCGCGGTGTGATCAAGAGTAGACCAAATCATACTGCAGTTGATGTTCCTCCATCATGTGTGGTTCATTCTCATGGTTCTAGCTGTTGGTGAAACCACTTACGTTTGCAAGAGGAATTGTAGACTTTACAAACAAATTTGTCTCTCAGTCTGTACTGAATGTTGGCCAAGAGAAGCATCCATGTTAGTAGGAAGAACATCTGTTTTTTCTAGATCTTTGCTTTTGGAGCTACATATTTGTATATGATCTGTGAATCATTGAGATGCATTAACATGTTGATCTTATGTATGGGAATCGTACTAGTTAGTTTTAGTTGCGACGCAAGATCCGAAGTGGCCGATCTTTGCTTTTGGAGCTACATATTTGTATATGATCTGTGAATCATTGAGATGCATTAACAGTTACTTATTTCTGTTCGCTCAGTGTTTACAAGTTACTGATTGATCACTAGCTAGCCTACAAATGCGCTCCTGGCAGTTTTATTTGCGACACAAGATGCAAAGTGGCAGTTTTTTGAATAAAAATGCCTACCTCTGAAGAAACTGGCAAGCTACACTATCGGTCCTACACGGATAAAAATGCCTACCTGTGAAGAAACTGACAAGCTACACTATCGATCCTACACAGATAAATAGAGGATCACGCATGTACTACCTCCTTTCCGGTTTGCAGGGCTCAATTCAAGAAACGACCTACTCGATCCTACACGAATAAATAGCGGATCACGCACGTACTAGTACCTCCTTTCTGGTTTTCCGGGCTTAATTCAAACCTCTCACCAACAAAGGTACTCCCTCCATCCGGGTTTATTAGTCCCGTGAGCAAAGCAGCAAGACCAAGGCATGGCAATAATTAACGACATGCGGAAGTTTAAGCATAATTAATTCCAGCGATTTAAGTGGCTGCATGCATGCCCTCGACTGCGACTCGTTGCATGCTGCTTCGCATACTGCCTGCGAGCGATTCTGAGTGCTTGCATGCAGCCGGCCGTAATTAAGGCAGCTAACTGATGCAAAAAAGATACACTTTAATTGTTGCGGGCTTTCTAAATCTGTGGAATCATTATTGACAAGGAGGGAGATGATTCAAGTGCACTCGTTTGACAGCCATGCCGGCGTGCGACCCAGACGGGACGGGACATCACAGTCATAATTTCAGTTTCTCTAGTTTTCCACGGCAAGCTGGCGCGCTAAGCCATTATGCATTGAATTCCGATGATCGTCGCGCTACCTTCCCCCTATAAGTACTGTTTCCCGGCCTTCTCCGGTGCCACCGTGACCCAACTCATCATATCCTCATAAGCCCCCACCGGCCCGACGTCGCTCGCCACGTCCGCCATGCCCCCGCCCATCTGCGGTAGGTGACGCCGGAGGCGGTCACCGCCAGAACTAGTGTTCGGTTTTTCACCGAAAGGCAGACGGAGGGAGGAGGCGTTCTATCTGTCTTTAGATGGCAATGCGGAGATCGAGGAGTTGTTGGAGCGTGACCGCATGGCGGAGGAGCAGGAGTTGTTGGAGCGCGACCGCCTGGCGGAGGAGCAGCGTATCGCCGATTTGCGCTGCCAGCGGGACATGGAGCAGCAGCGCACCGATGCTCTGAGTCGCGAGCAGAGCGCCCGCAACTGGGCCGACTACGTGGAGGCCGGCACCCGGCAAATAGCCCTTCAGGCTGTCGGGTACGCACGCATTCACGACGCTGATTTTTACTACCAGCTCGTCAAGTGGGTTTCCCGCTTGGAAGCCGAAGCTTCGGTGGACCACGCCGGCATGGAAAGGGCCAACGCGAGCGAGCAACGCGCCCTATCGCACCTCTTGCAAGTCCGAGGCGAGGCGCAGGACGCCGGTGCCGGCGTTTAGCGTGTACCACAGATGGCGGACGGCATCGTCTAGTTAGCTAAGAGTAAGTTAGTACTTGTATGCTACTAGAGTATTAGTGGGAGTAGATAGTTAACTTGGCTATGATGGTTATCAATGTGGAAGTTCAGTACTCTATATGTGGATGAGACCTGTTACTTTGCTCTGAATGTTGAACTTTCCGTTTGAACATATGGAATGGGCTGTTATTTTTTTAAATGGGTTGTATTTGTCCTCCATAGGTTTAGAGGCTGACTTGTGGGCCTAGCAAGTTGACGCATACACAATCAGGAGATGATTGTACGTGGAGAGGATGACAGCAGGGACCCGCCAAGGTCATGGCAGTACGCAAGCAAGTGCCTCCTTATTACGCAGAAAATAATTATTCCTCCACCTGACAGCAGGGACCCACCAGACGTGCCACCATATTTCGTGAAAAAAAGTTCCCCCCTGACTGCTGGAACCCACCAGCTACATCTTCGCACGCAAGGAAGTGCGTCCGGAAAAAAAACCCGATTCGCCCCCCTGACTGCTGGGACCCACCAGCTACATCTTCGTACGCAAGGAAGTGCCTCACAGTCGGGACCCACCTGGTCGAAGCATACGTAGCATTGTCATTCTGGCCGCGAACGTGTACGTACATATATACTGGTCAATGTAGAGGCGCGCACGTGTTGTAGTAGAGGCACACACGTGTCGTAGTAGAGGCGCGTAGCATGTACGCGTACGTACAGTGGCCAGGGTGCAAGAAAGAAAATACGACCACGTACGTACATACGGGCAGGGTGTCGAACGCCTACTCGTGCATACATATATGGCTGGGTCGAAACAGAGAAACAACATCATCGTCGTGTTCATGGGGAGCCAACCGGCTGGGTCGGAACGAAATGCATGGTCATGTTCATCGGGAGGGCTTGGACGGAACAAGCGATGGAAACGAGGCCTGCGTACCATAGAACGTAGGAAACGGACCTCCTACGTTCGCAACGAGGTCCTGTTGATCGGGAGGGGTGTGGCGTACCGCAAAACGGAGGGAACAGACCTCCTACGGTCGAAACAGGGGTCCTGTTGATCGGGAGGGGTGTGGCATACCACAAAACAGAGGAAACGTACCTCCTACGGTCAAAACGGGGGTCCCGTTGATCGGGAGGGGTGTGGCGTACCGCGAAACGGACCTCCTACGGTCGAAACGGGGGTCCTGTTGATCGGGAGGGGTGTGGCGTACCACAAAATGGACGAAACAGACTTGTGTTGGAGCGCTATGGTCGAAACGGGGTCCTGTTCATCGGGAGGGGTGTGGCGTACCGCAAAACGGGACTCCACGGGGTACTGTTCATCTCCACCGTCGACCTCCTCCAGCCTCCACGGGCTACCGTTGACCTCCTCCAGCCTCCACGGGCTCCTGTTCATCCAGCCTCCACCGCGCGCTGCACCACCGGCTACTGTTCAACCACCCCTCCATTGGCACCCCTCCACCTTCTACTGTTCATCTAGCCCTCCACACCACGGGGTCCTGTTCAACCACCCCTCCACGGGCACCCCTCCACCGTCTACTGTTCATCCAGCCCTCCACACCACGGGGTCCTGTTCATCCAGAGGCAACGCCACCACTCACTGTTCATCCAAACCCCCCTGCAACGCTCACTGTTCATCCAATCAATCGGCTTCAGTTAGCAGCAGTAGCGAAGGAATCGCTCGATCAGGTTCAGTTAACAACCATCGATCGATCGCTCGGGTTCAATAACGCGTAGCCTACAGTGCAATCGCTTGGGTTCAGTTAGAGCCCAACGCCTCGCTCGGGTTCAGTTAGAGCCAACGCCTCGCACACACGCACGTACGTGTACGAGAGAAACGCGCATCGCTCGGCCCCCGACCTCCCACCGTAACTGGGAACTCCCCGAAATTTTCCTCACCCTCACTTCTACCATGGTTTTTTCCATCATGGACGGCCCAAAGAATGTCATGTAGCTGCATCTCCGGCCCGCCCAGGATGAAAAGCCCATTTTCTGTCATGATTTTTTGGCATAGAAGTAGGAGCCCACCACATCTATGATGATACCGGGTTTTGTCACAATTATCGTCATAGAAGTGTCATATGTATGACAGAATTTTTTTCCGTTCAGCCCAAAATGTCACGGATGTGTCTTTTTTTGTAGTGCTAAGAACACCTCTCGTGAGGCTGTTCTTCCTCTATACTGTTCATCATCAGCCCCTTAGGCAATCCACCACACCACAAACTAGAGTAGGGTATTACACCACAACAGTGGCCCAAACTAGTATAAACCTTGCATCCCTTGTGTTGTTCATCGTGTAGCTTAGATTCACAATGAGGCATTGGGACGTTGATCGGTAGGGGAAAGATCTTCGCACGCACCCCAGAGTTCGAACCTTAAGGGTTTTGCCGGAACTCGATATCTGACAGTCCCAAATACTCCTGTTATCCACTTCATTTGATGAGCTGGAAGCACTCATGCTGCTTTGCTGTTTGAGTCGAGCCCCAAGCTTATAGGCACTTCGAACAAAGAAGATTCCCGACTTTTCCTCGTTCCACACAACGCAATCCTCCACCATACTTCCTGGGATTTTTATTTTGCAAATTTCCTCTACATCATAGCTATGGAAGAGCTGGTTAATAAGATTCACATCCCATTCTTTAGTTACTGGTGTTACGAGTTGGTTCACCCATCTCAATCTAGACCATTTTTTGAAATGTGTGATTTTAAGCCCACCTTTTCTTGGCACCCATTGATCCCTTTGAATCTAATTTTTCTTACCATTCCCCACTCAACAGATCAGGCCCTTCTTGAGTAGCTCCAGTCCATGTTCGATCCCTCTCCATGCTTGTGAGGCGTCCGAAGCAAATACTGATGGAAATATGCCCTAGAGGCAATAATAAAGTTGTTATTATTTTTTTCTTCTTCATGATAAAGGTTTATTATTCATGCTAGAATTGTATTGACCGAAAACTTAAATACACTAGTAATTATGTACGTGCAATGCACACATTAGGTAGGATATTAGTGGCACGTTATATTAGGTAAGATATATTTGTGGCACATTGATATTTGGTAAGATATTATTTACATGGCAGATTTCATGGGATAGCGTTGAATCTAAACATGTTTAACCAATGGCAGTGGTGGGTAATTAGAGCGTTAAATGTGTTTGGTGCTCAACATTGGAGCGATTTGAACTGCTAGATCATATGGTTTGACGGTTGAGATGGTTTGGATTTGCCCCTTTGGGTCTTTTTATATTGGTATAGATGTGTGGATACATAAACAAATACCTATGTCCCTAGTGAGCCTCTACTAGACTAGCTTGATCAAAAGATGGTTAAGGTTTCCTAACCATAGACTTGAGTTTTCATTTGATAACGGGATAACATCATTAGGATAATAATGTGAGGGATAAGACCTATCTGTTAGCTTAGCATATGATAGTTCAATTTATTGCTACTGCTTTCTTAAATGTCAAATACATGTTCCTTCGACCATGAGATCATGCAACTCCCGGATACCGGAGGAATGCCTTGTCTGCTACCAAACGTCACAACGTAACTGGGTGATTATAAAGATGCTCTACAGTTATCTCCGAAGGTATTTGTTGAGTTGGTATTGATTGAGATTGGGATTTGTCACTCCGAGTATCGGAGAGGTATCTCTGGGCCCTCTCGGTAATACACATCATAAGAAGTTTGCAAGCAAAATGACTAAGGAGTTAGTTACGAGATGATGTATTACATAACGAGTAAAGAGACTTGCCAGTAACGAGATTGAACTAGGTATGGTGATACCAACGATCGAATCTCGAGCAAGTAACATACCGACATACAAAGGGAATTACGTATGTTGTCATAAAGGTTCAATCGATAAAGATCTTAGTAGAATATGTAAGAACCAATATGGGCATCCAGGTCTCGCTATTGGTTATTGACCAGAGAGGTGTCTCGGTCATGTCTACATCATTCTAGAACCCGTAGGGTCCGCACACTTAACGTTCATCGATGATATAGTATTATATGAGTTATGCGATTTGGTGATCCAATGTTGTTTGGAGTCCCGGATGAGATCACAGACACGACGAGGAGCTCTGGAATGGTCCAGAGGTAAAGATTGATATATAGGACGATGTTTTTTGGTCACCAAAAAGGTTTCAGAAGTACCGGATATCCATCAGGTCACCCGAAGGGGTTCCGGGAGACCCATAGAGAGTATATGGGCCTAATGGGCCAAGGGAAGGCACACACCAGCCCACAAGGGGCTGACGCACCCTCTCCCTGGCTGTCAGCCCTAAGGAAGGAAAGGGTCTCCTGCCTTCCTCTCGCGCGCCTAAGAAGGCAGGGGGCGCGACTAGGGCAGGGCCCAAGGGTAGCCGTCGGGCCCCTTGGGGTTTCCCTAGGCTGCCTCCCGTCCTCCCCTCCACCTATATATATGTGTGGAGGGAGAGGGGCAACACACACCATGATTCCCTAGCCGTGTGCGGAGCCCCTCTCCCTCTAGTTCATCCTCGGTCATATTTTCGTAGTGCTCGGAGAAGCCCTGCAGAGATAGTTGCATCATCACTGTCACCACGCCGTCGTGCTGCCGGAACTCATCTACTACTTTGCCCGTCTTGCTGGATCAAGAAGGCAAGGACGTCATCGAGCTGAACGTGTGCTGAACACGGAGCTGCCCAATAAGTCTCCATTGTATCTACTTTTCCTAACGCTTTTCCTCTTGTTTTTGACCCTAATTTGCATGATTTGAATGAAACTAACCCGGCCTGATGTTGTTTTTAGCAGAAATACCATGGTGTTTTTTTGTGTAGAAATAAAAGTTCTCAGAATGGAATGAAACTTTGCGAGGATTTTTTATACAATAAAAGATAATTTCTGGAGCCAAGAACCACTGGAGGGGGGCACGTGGGTGGGCACAACCCACTAGGGCATGCCACCCCCTCCAGGGGCGCCCAGGTGGGTTGTCCCCACCTGGTGGCCCCGCAGCCCCTGAAACCGACGCTATAAAACCCTATTTTTCTAGAAAAAAATAGGGAGAAAGAATTATCGTGTTTCATGAGACAGAGCCGCCGCCGTCTCCTGTTCTCATCTGGAGGCCAGATCTGGAGTCCGTTTGGGGCTCCGGAGAGGGGGATCTTCGATCTTCGTCATCACCAACCCTTCTCCATTGCAAATTCCATGATGCTCCCCAGCGGGAGTGACTAATTCCTTCATAGGCTCGATGGTCGATGAGGAGTTGGATGAGATTCATCATGTAATCGAGTCAGTTTTGTTAGGGCTTGATCCCTAGTATCCATTATGTTCTGAGATTGATGTTGCTATGACTTTGCCATGCTTAATGCTTGTCACTTTGGGCCCGGGTGCCATGATTTTAGATCTGAACCGTTTATGTTATCACCATTATATCTATGTTCTAAATCCAATCTTGCAAGTTATAGTCACCTACCTTGTTATGATCTAGCAACCCCGGAGTGACAATAGTCGTGATCACTCCCGGTGATGACCGTAGTTTGAGGAGTTCATGTATTCACCGTGAAGATGCCATGGACCTAGGGTAGGGTCATAGGCTTGACCTATACGCCTCACCCAAGGTCACAACCCTAGAATCAAGGACATGCAAAGTATAGCAAGAGATACCGACTGAAGTAAGCATGGAGTGCAATCCACTCGATCAGATACCCCCAATTTCACTCAACCAAGATGAAGTCATTCGACCATACAACAAACCACTCGGAGTACAGAAGACCTAGAGTCATTCAGGATGGCAACAATCAGGCGTTCACTCCATAGTCTTAAATATCGTTAATAGCACTTTATAGCTGGCGTTACCAGTAATGCCCTGTCTTAATGTACATGAACCCTGTAAAGGGGGACGGCTGGGGTCTTGGCGCACTCTATATAAGCCACCCCCTCCTCTGGGACAAGGGTTCGCACCCCTTGTAACACACACCCATATTCCAGTTGACCGCCTCAGGGCACCGAGACGTAGGGCTTTTACCTCCTCCGAGAGGGGCCTGAACTCGTAAACTCGTGTGTACAACCTCGTCGTAGCTAGGGCCTTGCCTCCTCATACGTATCCCCTACTCTTACTGTCAGACTTAGTACCACAACAGTTGGCGCCCACCATGGGGCAAAGCATCTTGGCAACTTCCGGCGAGGTTGCATTTTTTCTAATACTTCATCAACATGGTTTCCGGCGGAGCCAATCGAGCACTTCATCTGAGCTGCATCACAAGTACAACGTCCACTCCATCCTGATCTGCAAGGACGGTGAGGTGCCAATCGAGCATGTCGTCTGAGCTGCGTCACAAGTGCAATGTCCGTTTCGAGTGGGAGGTCAAGTTCCACTCAAAATTCAAAAAAGGATCTAAAAGTGGTAAAGGCAAAGCCACCATATTCAAGGAAAAACCAAGTTCAGATAAACCCAACAAAGTTCAGAATCGCGGGTAGAAGTACTCAAGCATCAGGCCTGAAAGAGTTTAACGATTACAAAATCACTCAACATTTCGAGGCAAATAAAGGTGAGGCATAAAGTTTGTTCACTCATCAGGAGGAGGACTTGCTGGCTTGACGAAGCTGTCAAGGTCGATGCCTTTTGCAATGCGTGTGGCAGCATTGATGAAGGTCTGTATGAAGGACTGGAATTGGAGCTTCTTGGTGTTGGCAACCTTGATAGCTGCCAGCTTGTCTTCTTTGACCTCCTTGCAATGGAATCGGACCATGTACAGAGCCACATCAGCACCACAACGAGCAGACGACTTCTTCCATACTTGCACTCGACCGGGGATTTCTTTGAGTCGAGTCATCAGGGACTCGAGATCGTTCTGGAACTCCGCTCAAGGCCAGAGCTCTGTGTCAATCCGCGACGTCACTACTTTCAGACGAGCAAGGTAATCCACAACAGTGTCAAGATGAGACTCCAATCGCAGCACGTTCATTGCAACTTCATCCATGATGGGAGAGTTTATGGGGTCTAGATCTGTCTCGATCGCCCAGTCTCTGCTTCGAAGTCTTGACAGAATTCTGCACATTCAGAAAAATGGTGAGTCGGCAGCTATATAATGAGTCGACAGTTGCAAATCAGTCGGATAAGAGGAAGTACCTTCAAGCTTCAGGACCATCTTTTTAGCGAGTCTTCCCAAATAAGCCTCTAGTTCGCCCTTCTTCTGAGTGAGATCTCTAACCTTGTCAGACAGAGTCTCCTTGTCCTTCTTCAGCTTCGCAACTTCCTTGTTGGCTTCAGTAACAGCAGCCTTCAGCTTGGAGTTTTCTTCTTCTAACTTGCTGACCGAAGCCGGCTTCTTGTCAGCAAGTCCATTTTCTCTCGCGCCCCCCTCCATGCCGCAGCAAGGTCAAGGTCCTTCTGCTCCAGAGCCTGCTTCATTTTGACTAAGGAAATAACATTCTTCAGACGAGCTTGGAGTTTATGGTTTTCACTATGCACATCGGTTCGAGTGGAGTCACTCGGTCCAAAAGACGAAAAGGGAAAAACCATAAGGTGGGCAGTCGGCAAGTTATTACCTCCACTGGCCTTCTGAAGATTCTTCTTCTTGGCCAGCTCCAGATCCTTGGCCTTCTGAAGATTCTTCTTGGCCAGCTCCATCCTTGGCCTTCTGAAGATTCTTCTTGGCCAGCTCCAGATCAAGATTGGGGCTGATCTGCTTCTTCTCCAACTCAGCAAATTGGGCCCCGAGCTCACAAGATTTCCGCGTCAGCAAATAAGACGTCAGTCGACAGAGACAAAAGTTAATCCCAGCAAAAAGTGTTCTAAGACTACTGCTGAATCAAACATTCAACAGTAGTCTCAGGGGACTACACCCAGTGGGTGCGTCTGGCATGCCTCCATTGGTCCGATTTACCACTCGGCATGGTCTGCCCAGCATGAGTATGTAAAAAAGAGAGAGATTCTTAGACCCCGACCGACTGCCCGCAGTCGACCGCATTCTCGGGGACTACACCCAGTGGGTGCACTATGCGTGCCCCCACTGGTCTGGATCTCACTCGGTTCAATCTATTCCACCGAGTGAAAGAACAATGAAGAGACATTCAGCAAAGACCCCCGCCGAATTAAACATCTGATGGCAATCTCGGGGGCTACACCTAGTGGGTGCACTTTGCGTGCCCCCACTGGTTCGGAGATACACTCGACCCAACTTGGTCGACTCAAGTGGAAGAACTATTCAACAAAAAGTTAAAAAACCCAGTGGATGAATGGATGTAAAGTGCAGACTCATGATAGATGCACATAAAAGGTTCCAAAATACTCATCCGGGGACATCTTACGGACAACAAAGCAACAATTTCTGTTCAGTCGGAAATTTACTCACCTTGACATTGATCTGCAGAGCAGAGCTGTCATCATAGGCAGCTTTGCTAGCCTCATGCACCACCTTTATTTGGTCCATCATAAAACCTGCTTGGAGTATGGCTTCCTTAGCAGCACCCACCGGGTCTTCTGGAGTATGATGGGTAGCAAAGAGAGGAGTTGGTGGAACAGTCAGAGTAGCCAGAGGATCTGAGGCATGGAGTTGCACGGACGGACCAGGGACTTAAGCAATCGACACCGAAGGACGGTCAGTTGACACATGATTGGCAAAAGAAACAGAGGCCTGAATTGGATCTCCGAATCACTGGACCACTGTTTTCGGTGCTGTTGTCGACTGAGGCACCTGGCTAATAGGCGTCCTCCTGCTTGAAGTCCTGCCCCTCATTCCTGTATTCTTCTGAGGCACTTCATCATCATCGTCTGGAAGTTCAATGACATTTTGTGGGGCTACACAAAATTCAACCATAAGAGTTCAGTCGACCAACAATTCAATCGGCAAAATAAGCACAAGATTGCAGAATCGTACCCACTTTGGAAGTAGCCGCATCTTTAGTTTCTTCATCATCATGAGCCTTGTCAATGTCCATGGAGGTCCCAGAAGTTGCAGCAGTGAAAGATTCAAAACCCACTCAGTCAGAGCAGAAGTATGAGTCGACAATAAAATATAGAAAGACAGAACACTCACGCAGAAGTGACGGGAACGTCCATCTTGATCCTAGGCAGGGTCTTCCGAGGCTTTTAAGGGACAACCTTGGGCTGCTTGGCGATCTTTTCTGATAGCTCCGGAGTCGAAGTCCGAGTGCGCTTATGCACTTGCATGCTTGGAGCTGCAGCCTTGTTGCGCCCACCCGCTGGATCGTGAGACTGCTTGGATCGGTGCTTTATGTGGGGTGGTGAGTCGACCTCTTCTTCATCATCCGACTTATCACTCTCTTCCTCTTCGTCATCATCGGGAGATTGCTAGTCGGCACTCTCGTCCGCGCTCTCGTCGGTGCTCTCTGCTCCTTCCTGGGCTTGCTTCCCATTCGACATCGAGTACATCTCAGTATAAATCTGCAAGGCAAGAAGTCAAACAAACATCAGTCAGATTCAAAGATGGTTGCAAGTCAGATTGAACGATCACTTAGTAATAAGGATCAAACCTTGTCCGGCTGGTTTTCGGCGTCGAATGGGTTGACCCTCCTGGACCCCCTGGGTTGTATTTGTTTCCAGTAATGCCCTTCAGCCACTGGGCCACCGTCTCATCGGTAACCTCCCTTGGGTGGACCCGAGCGGTGTCATTGGAACTTGAATACATCCACATTGAATGGTCACGGGCTCGGAGTGGCTGGATGCGCTGATTGAGAAACACTTCCAATAAATCTATGCCAGTCACGCCCTGACGAACCAACTAGACTTCCCGCTCGACTAGCATGTTCACCTCTACTTTATTAGCTGCAGACATGATCAATGAAGAAGGTTGCCGGACTCGATCTAGGGTGAAGGGAGGAAGACCGGTCGACTGACCGGGGGTCAGAATATCTTGGTAGTAGAACCAGGTCGACTGCCATCCCCTAACCGACTCGGGAAGTGTCATAGGTGGGAAAGTACTCCTAACCCTCATTTGAATCCCTAAACCCCCACACATTTGAATCACGTGCGTTCTCTCGTCAGTCGGATTCGCCTTCTTCACAGATTGAGAACGACAAGTGAAGATATGTTTGAATAGACCCCAATGCGGTCTACAGCCCAAGAAGTTTTTGCACAGAGAAACATGTGCAGCAAGGTATGTGATGGTGTTGGGAGATAAGTGGTGAAGTTGGGCACCGAAAAAGTTCAGGAAACGCTGGAAGAAAGGATGCATAGGTAGAGAAAAACCGTGGTCGACGTGGTTTGCGAGGAGGATGCACTCACCCTACCGTGGCTGAGGCTCAATCTCGTGCCCCGACAGCCTCCAAGACCCGTCGGTGATCAAGCCCGCAGCGGCCAGATCCTCCAAATCTTCTTTCTGGAGTGTGGATCAAATCCAGCCCCCTGGATCCAGCCAGGCGGCAACCCGAACCTCGATGATGATCCCTGACTCATTTTCTTGCCCTTCGCCGTCACCGTCGCCTTCTTTGTGCGCTCTAGGGCCACCGTCTTGTCCTTCACCATTGCGGCGGACTATGCACAGGTGGAGCGACAGCGTCGAGAGTGGAGGAGGACACAGTGGAGAAGCAGAGGAAGAGGAAGGGGAATAGGCCGCACTGTGCAAACACATGAGCCTCGACACCTTTTATGGGCTTGCTTCCGAGTGGCAGACGCGTGGGCCCGGGCTATCTTGTCAAATCCCACAACAGTCACACGCTGGATACATGGAGAAAAAGGTTGCACGAGAATTGAGGCGCCCCTGTCTATCCATCATGTTTACTACGGTGCACTCTGTCTCGCGCACTTCCCCAAAGTTTCGAATCCCGGGAGATCCGGGAGCCGCAGTAACCAATTGCGCCAAAGATTTTGCACCATATCAACACTCGAAGACTGCCAATATAAGTTCACCAGACGACCTCTGAATCGATCAAGGCGACTGAATTGAAGTAAAAGTTTCAGCACGATTCTCGAACTCAGTAAGAATGCCTATGAAGCATAAGAGTCAGTTCGGGATCAACTTCAACTCTCTTTTCACTCGGACCTCAATTCATTCGGGGGCTAATGATGATGCCATGGAGCTAGGGTAGGGTCATAGGCCTGACCTATACGCCTCACCCAAGGTCACTACCCTAGAATCAAGGACATGCAAAGTATAGCAAGAGATACCGACTGAAGTAACCATGGAGTGCGATCCACTCGACCGGATACCCGCAATTTCACTTGACCAATTTGAAGTCATTCGACCATACAAGAAACACTCGGAGTACAAAATACCTAGAGTCATTCAGGATGTCAATGGTCAAGTGTTCACTCCATAGTCTTAAAGATCATTAAGAGCACTTTATAGCTGGCGTTACCAGTAACACCCTGTCTTAATGTACATTGAACCCTGTAACAGGGGACGGCTGGAGTCCTGGCGCACTCTATATAAGCCACTCCCTCCTCTGGGACAAGGGTTTGCACCCCATGTAACGCACAGCCATATTCCAGTCGACCGCCTTAGGGCACCGAGACGTAGGGCTTTTACCTCCTCCAAGAGGAGTCTGAACTCGTAAACTTATGTGTACAACCTCGCCGTAGCTAGGGCCTTGCCTCTTCATATGTACCCCCTACTCTTACTATCAGACTTAGTACCATGACACACCGTGTGCTAATGCTTTGTTCCAGTTCTCTATTAAAAGGAGGCCTTAATATCTCTTAGTTTCTAATAGGACCCCGCTGCCACGGGAGGTAGGACAAAAGATGTCATGCAAGTTCTTTCCATAAGCATGTATGACTATTTACGGAGTACATGCCTACTGTCGGTGTCAAAACCGGCGGATCTCGGGTAGGGGGTCCCGAACTATGCGTCTAGGCGTATGGTAATAGGAGACAAGGGACACGATGTTTTTACCCAGGTTCGGGCCCTCTCGATGGAGGTAAAACCCTACTCCTGCTTGATTAATATTGATGATATGGGTAGTACAAGAGTAGATCTACCACGAGATCAGAGAGGCTAAACCCTAGAAAATAGCCTATGGTATGATTGTTGTTCGTCCTACAGACCTAAACCCTCCGGTTTATATAGACACCGGAGAGGGCTAGGGTTACACAGAGTCGGTTACAATGGGAGGAGATCTACATATCCGTATCGCCAAGCTTGCCTTCCACGCCAAGGAAAGTCTCATCCGGACACGGGACGAAGTCTTCAATCTTGTATCTTCATCGTACAGGAGTCTGGCCAAAGGTCGTAGTCCGGTCATCCGGACACCCCCTAATCCAGGACTCCCTCAGTAGCCCCTGAACCAGGCTTCAATGATGATGAGTCCGGCGCGTTGATTGTCTTCGGCATTGCAAGGCGGGTTCCTCCTCTGAATACTTCATAGAAGATTTTGAACACAAGGATAGTGTACGGCTCTGCAAAACAAGTTCCACATACCACCGTAGAGAGAATAATATTTGCACAAATCTAATCTGCTGACGTATTCCGCTGCGTGACATCACTCCACGGCCAAGCATTTATTCAAACCGTTTTACTGTCCCACCTTAGCGCGTTTAGCAAGGTGGTTTCCTTGGCATGCCTTGTCGAAGCAGAGATCGTGTCCCCTTATTCCGAGATTCTCATCAATACGGGCGTGGGTAACCCAACCGTGCCATTAATCACGGCGCTTGGGAGATAAGCGAGTTTTACCAGGCTGGTGAGGGCACATAGTTTCGTCCGCCCATATAAGGGGATAAGGATCCACCTTTTTCATCTATGCCTTCTTCCTCCTTCGCTTATCCATTTCCGTGCACTCGAGCTCCAGTGCCCAAGTCCGCACTTCCCACCTCAACCTTCTCCAGCCATGTCCGGAGCGGGAGGCAGGTGGACGGCCTCCTCCGTCACGGAGGGGCACATCGAAAAGTTGAGGAAAGCCGGATACTTGTGGAACGACATTGCGCACCGGCTCCCAGATGAGGGGCAGCTCATTCCCACCCCCAGGCCCCATGAGAGGGTGGTGTTCCTCCCCCATTTCCTCCGCGGACTAGGCTTCCCACTCCACCCATTTGTCCGGGGGCTCATGTTCTACTATGGCCTGGATTTCCACGATCTGGCCCCAAACTTCATCCTCAACATCTCGGCGTTTATCGTCGTGTGCGAGGTCTTCCTCCGCATCAAGCCCCACTTCGGCTTATGGCTGAAGATCTTCAATGTCAAGCCAAAGGTAGTGGGCGGCCAGCAGGCGGAGTGCGGAGGCGCCATGGTGGGCAAGATGCCCAACGTCACATGGCTCGAGGGCTCCTTTGTGGAAACCATCAAAGGGTGGCAATCGGGGTGGTTCTACATCACCGAGCCGCGTGACCCTGAATGGGCAGCGGCCCCCGAATTCCGATCTGGCATCCCCACACGGCTCACCTCCTGGAAAGAGACGGGCCTGTCGTGGGGTAATTCGGGAGAGCTGACCGGACTCCAAACCCGCGTGAAAGACCTGATTGACAGGAAGGTTAAACTTGTCACCGTAGTCCAGGTCATGCTCTTCCGCCGGATCCTTCCATGTCAACGACGGGCTTTTAACTTGTGGGAGTTCGACCCGGCCCAGCACCAAACTTTGTCCAGGCTCTTTGACACAACGCATGAAGATGCCTGGAAGGTGCTATTCAAGGGCACCGAGGTTCCCCCTCCCATTATGGAGGATCACGGATTCTGCGCGAAGCGCCAAGCCAGTGCGGTAAGCTTGTTTTACCCATTACGGGGTACTTGTTTTTCATAGTTTGACTCTATGCGGGATCTAAGCTCCCATTCCTTTAACAAGACTGGCAGAAGAAGTCCGAACAGATCGATTGTCCGGTTCCTTTGCCCGAAGGCCCAGCAGATGGCTGCTTGGCGAAGCTGCTGGTCCCGGCACCTCACGTGGTGCCGGAGAAGAAGGCCAAGAAGAAGGCCACGGGAACTCGAAAGAGCTCCTGGCGCCTGGTGGTGTCGGCATCGCCCGACGACTTCGAAGCGCACTCCTCCCACGAAGACGAGGAGGAGGAAGAAGAGGCCTCTCCCCCTCCAACGGGGGGAGGAAAGAAAAGGAAGGCCACCCCAACTAGGGGGGCCGGAGGGTCCAAGAAGGGAAAGACCCTTCTCCCGGACTACTCCTCCAACACCGACGACAGTGAAGAGGAGTGGCCATCCAGGGCCAACCCACTGGCAAAATCGTAAGTATCTGGATACCAGAATAACTCATGGTGTTCCTTTACTGCACAATATCTTCTAACGCCGAACATAATCATGCAGTCCACCCAAGGCCTAGCTCGACGCTTCGTCGAGCGGATCCCTGGATTCGTCAGATGTGAATAGTCTTTCACTCCCGGCTGCTACCTCCCCTCACCCCACGGACAATGCCGAGGTGGAGTCCCAAAAGGGGCCGAGCCAGGAGGAGGTAGCCCTGGAGGCGCCGCAAGGCGACCTTCCGGACTCCAGGAGCAAAGGGGATAAAACCCCAAAGGGCTCTAAGTCCGGCCCTGGGCCGGACACTGTACCGGAACCTTCAGTGGTTCCAGAGTCCGGCAGGTGGCCCCCTCGTAAGAAGGGCAAGCCTACGACGCCGGTGACCTCCGTCCAACTGGAGGCACCGGATAATTTGCTGGAGGTGCTTAACGGCGCCTCCATCAACGAGGAGCACCGCACTATTATGAGTGCGGTGATCCAGAAGGTTCAGTCCGCCAAGAGCGGGCTGACGGAAGCCTGTGCCAGCCTTCTAGCAGGCTTTGAGGTATGTATTTAAGATATGTAGAAATATTACCACATAGACAGTAGCCCCTGATGCTCAGTTTGGTGTTCGGAAAGAAAAGCCGAACTGAGGATCTGAAAAGATATACGCATGAGTCTAACATAAGTATGTCAATATGGGAATGCAGGCTGCGCTGCTGACCTCTGCCGCACTGACTGCGGAGGTCAATGCATTAAAGCAGAGCCTCGAGCGGTCCGAGAATGAGCTCGACCTTGCCAAGAAGCAGCTCAAGGACAAGGAAGGTAAGTAATACCTTATGTAAGTATATAAAAAGATCTTGTTGCAAATAATGACAGGACCAACGTGGTTATTATAGGGGCCACAACCGAGGTGGCGACCCTGAAGGAAGCGCTGTCCAAGGCCAAAGATAATGCAGCCGTGGAGCGCACTGAGCGAGAAAAGCAGGAGGCGCGAGTGGCGGAGGTGCAGCAAGAGCTCCACGCTCTTGTGAAAAAACACGAGAGTTTGGAGCTTGACTCAAAGACTTGAGAGTCTCAGCTTGCCGCAGCCCTTGAGAGCGCCAAATCTGCCAAGGCCGAAGCCCAAAAAGCCCTCCAGGAAATTGAGGCGATGTAGAAGATAGCGGCGGGTAAGGCATTCTTTATGCAAAGCAAGCACGTGAAAGTGAATTACTTATTACTTACCCGAGTCCGGAGCTCTCCAGGAGCATTCGCAGATCTACCCCGCAGTGTGTCCGACGCTGCCGCATTCTACCGAGCCGAGGAAGGGAGCTCGACGGAGAAGGTGTTTTGGTCCCAGTATGTTGAGGCCGGACACCCGGTGCCCTTAAGCGACCAGCTGAAGCAGATGGTCGAGCTCCATAAGGCGGCCGAACATGCCATGAAGGGCCTTATAGTCCGGCTATGGCCTGGGGAGGTAATGCCTGGGAGCTACTTTGGGCTGGTGAGGCGGCTGGTGGATGCCAGTCCATGGCTTGAAGTCATCAAGCAATCCATGTGCATCGAAGGTGCCCGTAGGGCCCTTGCCCGTGTTAAAGTACACTGGGCAAGCTGGATGCTGAGAAGCTGGTGAAAGAGGGGCCACCGGAGAAGAAGGAGCATCGCAAGCCCAAGATGTATTATGAGGGCGTCTTGAAGGGTGCCCGCCTTGTGGCGAATGAATGTTCCAAAGATGTAATATTCGAGTAAACTCGCTCGTGTTATCCTGTGCGCTGAAGACTTGTTCATATGCGCTAAGCAACGCTTTTTGAATTTAAAATATTACCTTATGTGTGGCCGTTTATCAAATCTGAGAGATGGTGAGTCGTCAGCTTCTACCCCCATGCCACGAGTGCTGGGGTGTTCGGGACAAACCTGAGCGCTCTTGTTCCCATTCTTGGGTCCTTCGAGGGAGGCGCTCAGCACGACGAACAAGGCAATCGGACTATAATGCTTTATCACTCTCACTTAGCCATAGAATTCTATAATTTTAAATTTCGGCGAAGCCCCTAGTGTTTGGAAGACCGAGTTTGGGGCGCTATCCACGCCTAGGCCGGACAAAGCCAGCTCCTCGCTCTAAGCGGCATAAGTCTTTAGGGACTTGAAAACCTCTCGGACAGCGACGGGCTCTTGCCCTATCATGACGGCCAGTTTTAGCTTTCTCTACTGTGGTGCTTAACCCAGCTCAACTGGGGCACAATCGCAGTAGTTCTCCCAGTGCTACCTTAGCCGATATAACGGAACGTAAGGTACCAAAACATGGGAGCCGGGCAAACCCAACTATTGACCCAAGACATGATTCAGAGCCGATGCATATAATGCTATAAGTTCAGGGTGCCACACTCGTGAGAGTGTTCGGACTTCTCACACCATATTCTGGGGTACTTAAGCCCCTAGTGTATTGGCCATACCAAAGTGCAGGGTTGCATAATGTCATAAATGAACATATTTATAGAAAAAGTGAATGCAATAACAGACAAGAGCTATGTATTGTTTATTAAAAGGCTGCTGTGAGAGCAGAATGATACAAATAGTGCGATAAGCAAGAGATGGGATTATTTGACATGTCCCCCTCCAGGGGAAAGCTGCGAGACTTTATGTAAGACAGGAATTTAGCTCGTTATAGAGATCACCTGGACGTTCGACGTAGCTTGTTGCTTCCCTGGCTGTTGTATCATGAGGTCGGTGATTGTACTGCCGGACAGGCCTTTCGGATAGTGGAGTCCTGAAAGTAAAAAAAAGAATGACAAAATTGGGAGCCCCTAGTGCGGTTGAGCTGCATTTTGGGCGTGCGGTGGTTGTGCCACTCCCCTTATGCCCATGGTATTTCCAGAGCGTAATTATGTACGCGTAGTACTAGTTTCGCAATTTCGCGAGGGCTGGGGTTGGGGCCGCACTGCTACACTTGCTCAGAACGTGCCAGGCGGTCTTGCTGTAGGTTACTTCGGGCGCGCTTGACGGTGTCTGGACGTTTAATAGCTAGACTGGAGAATTGCCTTGAGAGGCTACTTTGTACTTCCGCCGCGAGGGCCGCCCTATGCTCCTCCGTTAGGAGAGAGTGTTCGATGTTTCCATTGACCGTAATGACTCCTCGAGGGCCTGGCATCTTGAGCTTGAGGTATGCATAGTGCGGCACCGCATTGAACTTTGCAAATGCGGTTCGTCCGAGCAGCGCGTGATAGTCGCTGCAGAACGGGACTATGTTGAAGATTAACTCCTCGCTTCGGAAATTATCCGGGGATCCAAAGACCACTTCGAGTGTAACTGAGCCTGTACAGTTGGCCTCTACACCTGGTATGACGCCTTTAAAGGTCGTCTTTGTGGGTTTAATCCTTGAGGGATCTATGCCCATTTTTCGCACTGTATCCTGATAAAGCAGGTTCAGGCTGCTGCCGCCGTCCATAAGGACTCTAGTGAGGTGAAATCCGTCAATGATTTGGTCTAGAACCAATGCGGCGAATCCGCCATGGTGGATGCTAGTGGGGTGGTCCCTTCGATCAAAAGTGATCGGGCAGGAGGACCATGGGTTGAACTTTGGGGCGACTGGCTCCAACGCATATACATCCCTGAGTGCACGCTTCCGTTCCCTTTTGGGGATGTGGGTTGCGTATATCATGTTCACCATCCGTACTTGTGGGGGAAAGCCCTTCTGTCCCCTATTGTTCGGCGGCCGGGGCTCCTCCTCGTCATCGCTATGCAGCCCCTTGTCTCTGTTTTCGGTGCTTAACTTGCCTGCCTGCTTGAACACCCAACAATCCCTGTTGGTGTGATTGGCTGGTTTTTTGGGGGTGCCGTGTATCTGGCACAAGCGATCGAGTATTCGGTCCAAATTGGACGGGCCCGGAGTACTTCTTTTGAATGGCTTTTTCTGCTGACCGGGTTTAGAGCCTCGGAATCTGGCATTAATTGCCGTATCCTCCGCATTGTCGCTGTTAATGCGGCGCTTGTGTTTGTTGCGACGCGACCTGCCATTGTTGTCCTTGGTATCCGAATTACCACGGCTCTTGGTCATGTTATTACTACGAGCTAGCCAGCTGTCTTCTCCCGCGCAAAAGCGGGTCATGAGTGTTGTGAGGGCTGCCATGGATTTCAGCTTTTCCTGTCCTAGGTGCCGGGCAAGCCATTCGTCACAGATGTTATGTTTGAAGGCTGCGAGGGCCTTTGCGTCCGGATAGTCGACTATTTGATTTTTCTTGGTTAGGAACCGTGTCCAGAATTGTCTGACCTATTCATCTGGCTGCTGAATGATGTGGCTTAGGTCATCATCGTCTGATGGTCGCACATAGGTGCCCTGGAAATTGTCGAGGAATGCGACTTCTAGGTCCTCCCAGCAACCAATTGAATCTGCTGGCAAGCTGTTAAGCCAATGCCGAGCTGGTCCTTTAAGCTTGAGTGGGAGGTATTTGATAGCGTGTCGATCATCACCGCGGGCCATGTGGATATGAAGGAGATAGTCCTCGATCCATACCGCAGGATCTATTGTGCCATCGTATGATTCGATGTTTACGGGTTTAAAACCCTTGGGGATTTGATGATCCATTACTTCATCTGTGAAGCATAGTGGGTGTGCGGCGCCTCTGTACTGGGCTATATCACGACGTAGCTCAAATGAGCTTTGTCTGCTGTGTTCGGCCTGGCCGTATTTGCCATATCCGGCATGACGGTTATCATCACGTGTCATGGGGCGCCCATGCGATCCGTAGATCGATCTTGTTTGCCTTGCCTTGTCCTCCAATATGTCTCGCAGGTCTGGCGCATTTCCCCATGCCTTGGTATTTTTTGAACGACGCCGGGGTGCGGCTTGAGTGGATGGCCGAGAGGCCTCTCTGTCGCGGCCACGAGGTGGCCGGTCGGCCGCTCGTGCGCTGGTGATGTAGGTTTAGGTGCTTCCTCCTCTAATCGGGGTAGCAGCCTGCGCTTTGGGTAGCTCTTGGAGGGGCGTTCGAGTTCGTACTCCTCGCCCGCAAGGACTTCAGTCCATCTGTCGGCTAGCAAGTCTTGGTCAGCTCTGAGCTGTTGCTGTTTTTTCTTGAGGCTGCTCGCCGTGGCCATAAGCCTGCGGTTGAAACGCTCTTGTTCGACGGGATCCTCAGGCACGACGAATTCGTCGTCGTCGAGGCTTGCCTCGTCTTCGAGGGAGGCATGTAATTATCGTCCTCTACCTCTCTGTCTGCCGCTCTCTCATGAGGGCTGGTTTCTCCATCCTCCTGTGCTAAATCCTGCTGGAGGTGGTTGTCTTCGGCACTGTCCGAGGTGTTATTATCTCCCGTGCCGGAATCGCCATTTTTGCTTTGGCGGGATTTAGAGTGGCGCCACTGACGCCGACGCTTATGCTGCATCTTGGAGGGGTCATCCTCCGTTGTTCCATCGCCATTCCCTTCTTTTGGGGTGTCCACCATGTATATGTCGTATGACGAGGTGGCCTTCCAGTGCCCTATAGGCGCTGGTTTTTGGTCGTCTCCTTCGTTGGCGTCCATACCGTCGATGTCCTCGGAGTCGAAGTCGAGCATGTTGGTTAAATCATCGACAGTGGCTACGAAGTGGGTGGTGGGTGGGCTTTGAATTTCTTCGTCGTCCGCATCCCAACCTTGCTGACCATAGTCCAGCCAGGGCTCTCCTGATAAAGAGAGAGACTTTAGTGAATTCAGAATGTCACCGAAGAGCGAGTGCTGAAAGATGTCCGCGGCGACGAACTCCATGATCGGCGCCCCATTGGGTTCGATGGGCAGAGGCACAGGAGGTTCGGAGTCCGTATAGGAGTCCGGCACCTTGGAGTCACGAGCTTCGCAAAGGACAAGGCTGGTGTTCGGCTCGATCGCCGTAGAGATTGCAGCCCCTGAGGCGGTGTCCAGCCACCCGTCCTCGATTGGCACAGTCTGCTCCGGACTAAGGGTCGGAGCGGACACTGTGGCGGCCTCCTGGGCACTATTCGGCGGCAGAGCTAGATCATGCCCATCATGACAGTGCGGCGTGCTCGGCAGTGGCTCGAACCCGTCGAAGATCAAATCTCCACGGATGTCAGCCATGTAGTTCAAACTTCCAAATCTGACCTGATGGCCAGGGACATAGCTTTCGATCTGCTCCAGATGGCCAAGCAAATTGGCCCGCAGTGCAAAGCCGCCGAATACGAAGATCTGTCCGGGGAGAAAAGTCTCATCCTGGACCGCGTCGTTATTGATGAACAAAGGAGCTATCGGGCCTAAAGATGACGACACAGAGGAACTCTCAATGAAAGCACCAATGTCAGTGTCAAAACCGTCGGATCTCGGGTAGGGGGTCCCGAACTGTGCATCTAGGCGGATGGTAACAGGAGACAAGGGACACGATGTTTCTACCCAGGTTCGGGCCCTCTCGATGGACGTAAAACCCTACTCCTGCTTGATTAATATTGATGATATGGGTAGTACAAGAGTAGATCTACCACGAGATCAGAGAGGCTAAACCCTAGAAGCTAGCCTATGGTATGATTGTTGTTCGTCCTACGGACCTAAACCCTCCGGTTTATATAGACACCGAAGAGGGCTAGGGTTACACAGAGTCGGTTACAATGGGAGAAGATCTACATATCCGTATCGCCAAGCTTGCATTCCACGCCAAGGAAAGTCCCATCTGGACACGGGACGAAGTCTTCAATCTTGTATCTTCATAGTCCATGAGTCCGGCCAAAGGTCGTAGTCCGGTCATCCGGACACCCCCTAATCCAGGACTCCCTCACCTACATTATATTTATGAACTGGAGCTAGTGCCGTATCGCCCTAGGTTATGACTGTCTCATTGTGAATATCATCCAACAAATTGCCAATACAATGCCTACGATTTCCTACATATTGATCTTGCTAAGTTACTACTGCTACTATTGTTACTATTGCACTTGCTACAAAACTACTGCTATCACTGTTGCTGTTACTATTGCTGTTGCTACTCCTATCAAAACTATCATACTACTTTGTTACTGATCACTTTGCTGCAGATAATTAATCTCCAGGTGTGGTTGAATTGACAACTCAGCTGCTAATACTTGCAAATATTCTTTGGCTCCCCTTGTGTCAAATACTCTACCCTCGAAAACTGTTGCGATCCCATATACTTGTGGGTTATCAAGACCTTTTTCTGGCACCGTTGCCGGGGAGCATAGCTATATTTGTTGAGTCACTTGGGATTATTATCAAATTGTCACTATGAAGAATCTGAAGGATGCTAAGACTAAATTTTTTCCCTCTAAAACGAGGGGAGGTAAGGAACTGCCATCTAGCTCCGCACTTGATTCACCTTCTATTATAAATAGACTTGCAACGCTACCACATGCTATTAATTCTGATATGTTGCAAGTTATTAATGATGCTACTTCTGCTATGAATGCTACTCATGATGATGCTAGTACCTTGCTTGATGATAATGTGCCACTAGGTGAATTTCTTGATGAACAAATTGCTAGAGTGATATTGTTGAAACTGATGATGAGCTTGAAACTGAAAATATTGAAACACCTATTAGAACTAGCCCTCCTAGATATGAATTGGCAAAGGTACCAGAAGGTTATGTTATGGGTGAGGAGGCAACTAGAGATATTCTTGCTTGTAAGGATAGAGATGATCTAGAAAAATTATTATGCAAGTATAAAGAAATATCTTTGAATGCTAGAATGAAATGTGATCCTAAGTTTGCTACTTCACATATCTTTATTGATGATAAGGATTATGAATTCTCTGTCGACCCAGAGTTAATTACTTTGGTTGAATCTGATCCGTTCCATGGTTATGAAACTGAAACTGTTGTGGCACATCTTACTAAGTTGAATGACATAGCCACCCTTTTTGCTCATGATGAGAAGATTCGCTATTACTATATCCTCAAATTATTTCTGTTCTCATTAAAGGGTGATGCTAAAGCTTGGTACAATACTCTTGCTCCTAGTTGTGTGCATAGTCCCCAATATATGATTTATTACTTCTCTGAAAATTTCCCTGCTCATAAGAAACAAGTTGCCTTGCAGGAAATATTTAACTTTGTGCAAATTGAAGAAGAGAGTCTCCCACAAGCTTGGGGGAGGCCTCTCCAATTGCTTAATGCTTTGCCTGATCATCCTCTTAAGAAAAATGAAATACTTGATATCATCTATAATGGACTAATCGATGCTTCTAGGGATTTCCTAGATAGTTGTGCTGGTTGTGTTTTCAGGGAATGAACTATTGAGCAAGTTGAAGAATTATTGAATAAGATATTGAAAAGTTATGATGATTGGACTCCTCCTGAAACACCGCCTAAACCCACTCCAAAGAAGAGGGGTATTTTATATCTCAGTCCTGAAGATACGCAAGAGGCAAGGAAATCTATGGAGGAAAAAGGTATTAAAGCCGAGGATGTCAAAAATTTACCTCCTATTGAAGAAATACATGGGCTTGATACACCACCACCACCTAAGGTGGTAGAGGTAAATTATTTAATGAAATTCAATGATAGTGACAATCCTCATAATAAACATCCTAGCCAATGCCTTTATGAGTTTGATAATTACATTAGAAAGCAAGATCACTTCAATGCAAATGTTATGAAACAATTGAAATACAACTCTGATATCATTGCTTGCTTAAGTGACTTGTTATTTAGAATCTCAAATGATGTTAGAGGTGTAGGAAACCATGCCTCTATGGTTCAAATTCAATTAGAACAAGTTGCTAAATCTCAAAGAGAGTTGCTTGATGAAATGAACAATAATATAAGTGACTTTGCTATTAGAGTAGCAACTAGAGGAGGTAAAACGACTCAAGAACCACTCTATCCTGAGGGACACCCAAAGAGAATTGAACAAGATTCTCAAAGAATTAACACTGATGCACCTAGTACATCTAAAAAAGGAAGAAGAATAAGAAGAAGAAGAAGAAGAAGAAGAAAAATGATAGGACTTTGCATGCCTCTAGTAAACCTGAAGTAGAAAAATCTCCTGATAATGATAATGAGGTTTCCATCTCTGATGCTAAAAATTAGTCTGGTAGTGAACACTCACCTTCTAATAATGAGAAACATAATGATGAGGTTCATGAGGATACTCAAACAAATAATAAAGAACCAGACAATGATGTGGAGATAGAACCAATAGTTGATCTTGATAACCTACAACCAAAGAATAAAAGATATGATAAAAGAGATTTTGTTGCTAGAAAACATGGAAAGGAAAGATAACCATGGGTTCAAAACCTATGCCCTTTCCACCTAAGTCAACTAAAAATAAAGATGATGAAGAATTTGAATGCTTTGCTGAAATGCTGAGGCTAGTATTTTTGCATACTCGTTTGACTGATATCTTAAAAATGCCTCCTTATGCAAAGTACATGAAAGATGTCATCACCAATAAGAGAAAAATATCCGAAGCTGAAATCTCCACCATGCTTGCTAATTATACTTTTAAAGATGGAGTACCTAAAAAACTTGGAGATCTTGGAATACCAACTATACCTTGCTCCATCAAAAGAAATGATGTGAAAACTACTTTATGTGATTTGGGAGCTGGTGTTAGTGTTATGCCTTTCTCTTTATATAAAAGACTTGATTCGAATAAACTCACACCTACTAAAATATCTTTGCAAATGGCTGACAAATAAACTGCCATACCTATATGTATTTGTGAGGATGTGCCCGTTGTTGTTGCTAATGTTACTATTCTCAGTGAGTTTGTTATACTTAAGATGCCCGAGGACGACAACATGCCGATTATCCTTGGTAGACCCTTCTTGAATACTGCAGGGGCTATTATTGATTGCAATAAAAGCATGGTCACTTTTCATATCAATGGTAATGAGCATACATGCACTTTTCGAACAAACAATTCCAAGTGAATGGTATTAATGTTATTGCAAAATCTCCGACAATCACTATTGGAAGTTTTCAACTACCTCTACCTACTATTAAAAAGAAATATGAAATGATTATTGTTGGGGACACTCATATCCCCGTTGAGGTAACTTAGTGATTCATGAAAGTTCTTTGGTTTCATGCTAATCGAAAGTGGTTGTTAATAAGACTTGATCAACCTTATTAATGGATCATTTTTGAGAGGTATGAAGTTGATGAATTTAGTGAGCACTACCTTCTGTGCCCACCTTTTGTTCTCTGTTTTTATTAGTTAAATACAATAAAATGCCATGTTTTGTCTGTTTTCTGAATTTTCCGTGCAATAAAAAATGACCCAAAAACAAAAGTTCTCAAAATGCTCTAAAAATTTGATACGATTTTTTCTGAATATTTTAGAATTTTTGGCACAAATACCCCCAGGTGCGCCCTGGTGGGTTGTGGTCCCCACGTGGGCCCCCTCACTTATCTCTTCATTCCACATCATCACCTACCTTCAAAAAAAATCACCATTTCTCTCTCTTCCGTGTTCTTGCTCTCAACCCCGCGGATTTCGATCTCTTTGCTCGAAGCTCCGTTTCTGAAACTGTTTCGGGGGATTGTTTCTTGGTATGTGACTCTTTCGTCTGTCCAATTAGGTTTTTCTTTAGTGGTTTATATTTTGAATAATTAGCTGCTCTTGGTGTTGCTGTAGATGAGCTTGCATGTTGAATTCTTAGAGTTCTAAGTAGTTTGAATGCTTGATATGGCCTCTATACATCCCTATGAGTAGTTGCTACCAATCTTGTGAAGTTTTGTTAACAAATTTTTGTGACCCAATTTTTTTAGAAAATTGTACGCGAATATTATGAACTTATTTGGAAGGTGTTCTCCGAGGAGGAGATCCTCAGAGGCATCTTCTAGTAGTAGCTCCGCTCGCCGGTCTTATGTTGAACCGAGTGAAAGTTCCATATGAGATGCCACCACCAAAACATGCTTATGGCCATGCAACGATTATATGGTGAGTGTGGGCATTAAGGAGGAATCTGAGCAATATGTTCACAATGCCGATCTCGGTACCTACATTTCAGATAAGTGCAACCAACACCTTAGTCTCACTGAATCATTTGTCAAAGGATTTAAATTCCATCCCCGTGAGTCTAGGGTGTCATTTAAATTGTATGAAAATCCATTTACCATATCTTTAGGGAGATTTGCTCACCACTGCAAAATACCATTCCGGGGTTCGCTCGATGAACCACCAAGGTCTGAGTTTGAGATATTCTTGACTAGTCTTTGCTATGGTGAGACTAGGGGAATGACGCAAGGCAGAATAAAGAGCATTCATTTTACCGCAATCCAGTACTTCACATTATTTAATGGAAAATGTATTGTAGGCAAACAAGATTGTAGTACACTTTGTGCTCCAAACTTTAGCCTCATACGCACCACTCTTACCGGTGACAAAAGTTATAATCTTGGAGCGATTGTTGCATGCAGGTTGCAACACAATGCTGGTAGTGGATATTTTTATGGTGGAACTTATGCCACACACTTAGCAAGAGAGCCGGGTGTTTCACCTTTGCCCTATGATCCTATTTTACCCACGCAGTACCTAGACTTTGATGCTATGAAATGTCATAAGATCCTTAGAGGTGAACCCCATAATTTCACTTATAAATTTTTGTTTAATAAGGACTCTGTGGTGGACACATATTTTCTTCCACCTGCTCTCTTTAATGTTCACAATAGGGGAAGATATTTTGTTCTTGAGAGCGAGGCCCGAGCCCATAACGCAGTGGTTGTGGCCGCACGGTACGCTGAGGCATCCGCACCGAGAGCCTCCGTGAGCTACCACTCTGACCATTACGCAAGCTACTAACTGCTTACAAAGTTAGGCCAAAAGCCTAAGCTTGGGGGAGTACGTATTTCCACCGACATTACATTCATGTTAACACATTTCATTCCAGTTGTCGGTGTTCACACTTTTTCATTGTATTATCCATGTTAAATTTATTTTCTCGTTTTCTCTTGTGTGTCTGAAAAACTTTGAGAAAATTCAAAAACGTATTTCTTGCTTCTTTTTGATTATTTATTCCTAGTTTAAATTGTTGCACTAAAAAGAAAATCCAAAAATATTTCTTTGTTCTTCTTTTACTTGTTGGGAGCTTTCCCGTGAAAATAGTTTTTCTCGTTTTTGCTTTTCCCTTTTTATTTGCTTGTTTACGAAAAACCAAACACTCCAAAATATTTCAGTGTGTTTCTCTGAATTTGTTGTCTTTTTATTGAGTCATACCGAGGAGAAGACCACGATGAAAATGTTGAGTGGATCTCATATGCATTATTGTTGATCTGACGAAGAGTCCATATTACCTTGTCTCTCCTTTTGAATAAAATGATTGTAGATTCCAGCTTAGTCCACGACACTCTTGCACTGTTATTATTTTCAAATCATTCGGTCGTGCAAGTGAAAGATAATAATGACGATACTTGATGAACTAGCAATGGCAGAGAGAAACGGGTATGAACTCGACTTGTTCTGTTTTTGTAAATATATTTAACCTAATATCCATGATTTAGCCTATTATGATCAAACATGGTTGCAATGACAATTAGAGATTATAGTTTCTTTCATGCCATGCATAATTAGCTAGGAGTGGATAATGATTTATCTTGGATGTCACCATTGTGTTAAAATGATTGTGATGTAGTATGATACTATGGTATCCTCCTCTGAATGTTCGAGTGGCTTGACTTGGCACATGTTCATGCATGTAGTTGAATCAAAACCAACATAGCCTCTATGATATTTATGTTCATGGTGTTCATATCCTACTCATGCTAGTATCCAATGTTACGTATGCATAATGCATGCTCATACCGTTGCTGCTCTCTAGCTGGCCGCTTCTACCTATTTGCTAGCCTTCGCCTGTACTAAGTGTGAATTCTTCTTGTACATCAAAAACCTGAAACCCAAGTTATTCCAGATGAGTCCACCATACCTACCTATATGCGGTATTACCCTGCCGTCCTAAGTAAATTTGCATGTGCCACCTCTAAAAACTTCGAATAAATATCCTTTTTGTGTGCCTGGATTGTTCATAGAGCGACAGGAGGTAGTCGGTATCTTCCATGCTAAGCGGGTTATTTTCAGGATGAGTTTTTATTCACTCACCATTGCATGATAAAGGGGCGGTAATAGGGATTCCCAGTCCCAATTGCAAAAAGAACTTATAAATAATCAAACGAAAACTCCTATGGAGCAATAACCTTTACTTTATCGGTTGGGAACTGCTACTATTGTGTTAAGCATGGAAGATATTGATGACTAATGGTCGCGAAGTAAACAAGAAGGGTGCATGTCTCAAAATTTCATTTACCTATGTTTTAAAAAATTGAGCTCTAGCACCTCTGCAAATCACTGCTTCCCTCTGCGAAGGGACTATCTATTTACTTTTATATTGTGTCATCACCTTCTCAAATAAGAGCCAGAACCTGAGAGCACTATTGTCATGCTTATGCATTGTGTGTAGCTAATGTTGGGTGCATCCTGACTGGATCTTTTCTACCATGAATTACAATGTTTAGTCGCTGCTTGAACTTTGGAGGTGCTCTGCATTTATGTGTTGCGGTCTCAGAAAGGGTTGACGAGATACCACTATTGTCATATTGTATCATGGTTGTTTTGACAACGTGTTGCTATTTGAGATGTCTTATTATTGCTCGCTAGTTGATTATGTCATTGATATGAGTTAATATAATTTTTAAGAGTTAGTGTCGACATGGTTAGTTATAATCTTTGCTGAAAACCTGGGTGCTGTTTAAGCTTTTTTATGGAACAAGAGAGAGTTCATAAAAGTTTTTCTTTTTCACTTTCAGTTTATCAACTGAATTGCTTGAGGACAAGCAAAGGTATAAGCTTGGGGGAGTTGATGCGTCTCCGTCGTATCTACTTTTCCTAATGCTTCACTACTGCAGGATGCTGCTAACGCGACACTATGATCAAAGACCCTTCGAGAAACTGTGTGCGATGCAATAATCGCAAATGGTGGTGTAAGAAAACCATCAAAAATGTGCAAAATGTTTGCGATGACGGATGCATCAAACACGATTCAGATTTTAGTTGCGTGTGCAATGCAGGGCATACGGTTCAGTTCAATTAACTATGTGCGATGAGGAGGAACAAAAGAAAACGGACAGCTAGATGAAGGCGTGTGCGATACACATCATATGGTTCACTCGGATGGACTATTGTGATTAGGAAACACAAAAGAAATAGTCAGCCAGATCAAGGTGTGTGCGATATACAGCATGCGGTTCACTCGGATGAACTGTTTGTGTTGAGACAAGAGAACAAAAATGGTTCAATATAACACGATGTGTGTGATACGCGACAAACAGGTCTGTAATTAGAAATGTGTGGGAAGACCGATAACAACATAGACGATTCCTGTTAACAAGCCGTGTGTGTTGTGAGCAAACGGTTGTTGGTATACAATTGTCCGTGATTGATGAAATCATCACCGACGGATTCCCTTGTTTAGTCCGTGTGCGGTGTGATTTGCTCTGTCTACAGATCATCAACATATATACTTAAAAAGACAGCATTGCATAACCAAATTTAAGCATACAATTACACAAGTGACTACACAGATAACATTTTCACACACCAATAAGCAATTACATGCATACTAAACTAGGAGAAACGAGGATCTAATCATCTACTTCTTGTTGCGAAGACGCTTGCCATTGCTCTGCTTCCGGCTGGATCCCTGGCCGTTTTGGGGAAGGAGGCACTTCCTCATGTCAACGATCCGCCTGTACATGTCGTAGCACGTGTACGCCTCCTTGGCCGTGTACACGACGTGAGCTTTGTCAAGTTTCTCCATCCAGGATGAGTGCCAGGCACGCTTCTCGTTGTTGTAGGAATCCTTCATGTCTCTGTAGTAGGGGTCGATGATGGCCTCGGCAAGGTGAACCAGTGAGTCCTTCTCATGCTCCTTGCTGGCCCAGATCTTGTATTGGCCCTGGATGTCGACAAGATTCTGGCAGGCGATGCTCGAATTCTTGAGCACCTTGACATCGTTGGTGATGTCGACCGTAGCAAACATGTAGTGGGGGCTATTGACAAACCTGGCGAAACTCTCTCAAGGCCTTGTGGCCAGGCAGTAGTGGTAGATGAGGACGGGGTGGCCCACGCACATCTGGGCAACAGCGACCTTGGGACGAGACCCGGCACGAGCGCGGGTGTGCTCGAGGTCGAATCTGACCACCTTGTACTTCTCGTCGGCAAGCAATAGCTCCATGATGCAGATGGAGTGCTCCACCCAGACCAGGTTATTGGTGTACACCACCGAGAGCTCCTTGAACCTTTGGTGGGTGTCCACCACGACATGCATGGTGAACAGCTGCTCGTCGTCGGCAGCTGCTCGGAGCGCCATTGGAGCCGTGCAGGATACTCTCTAAGAATTTGTCATGGTGGGTGTGCTTCTTGCAATGGTGGGGCACAATCGAAAGGTTGAAGAGACACAAGGGTTAAATAGACACTGTAACAAATGGGGGCCACCCAACCTATAATCGTCACGTATTGTCACGGCGTTCATAGTGGAGGATTCCAGTGCATGCTTGACAACACCGCACCGCAGTGAGCATTCCAGTGCATGCTTGACAACATCGCACCACAGTTTGACCACGCGTGGGCTCGAAGAGGTGCCAAATGTATCATCAGTGAGCCTGTTCCCGCGCTACCGTGCAGTTTACCGTGCAAGCTTCTCACCCGGCTTGGTTTCCCATGCATCGGCTAGAAGAGGGACAAGTCGTGGGTGTTTATTGGCAAAAAGCTTTGTAAAATCGAAGTGTGTGGAATGACTTTGGTCATAAGTTTACCTGTGGGTGATGAGGTCAAAGTTACACAGAAGGGTGATGATGGACACTCGAGTGCGATAATTAATTCTGTGCTCTATAGGGAACCCAGTGGAAGAAACCAACCGTGTGCAATAATGTCCAAGATCACAGTCGAGTTAGCTATACAGATTGTGTGCTGTGAGATCAACAAGGTAAACAAATTCGAGAATGGTTAATAAAATCAAATTTAAGACCATTGCATAATAAGGTCAAAATAGTGCTACCAATATATGAGTCACATACGATGCCATTTCAATGATTTTACCACAAAGGCTCAAAATATTACAAGGTTCAAATTCTAGAGTTATATGGCTCAAATTCGAAGATAACAAGGCTCAAACTGATATTATAAATGAAATTCAGCTCATCAGTTGCAAACGCTCGTGCTGATCCGCTGAACATGGATATCAGAGAGGTTCAAACTAATATTACCACTTCTAAGTCTAGTTTCGAAACCTCAGAACTTTTGCAAAGGGGTCAGCCACTAAGAAGTCATATATGGGATTGACACGATGAGTTCTGATTACTCTGTCATCTGAAGTACCAAAATGAAATTCAGCATTTTTGGAGCCTATTCCATTCTGCCGTAGGCACCGGCGTTGCTCAACAAACCATTCATTTTTTCAAAATAAATGTAGGGCAAACCTCATTACCTTCAGCACCCTTGCTCTGACAACAAAGAACCTAGCGAATATAATCTCTGGTAAGGTCCCTCGGTAGGAGTTCAAAGTAATTTCTGAGAGATGCAGATCTAGGCATTCGATATGATTGTTATATTATATCACATTATCCACCATTGGGCCTAATCTTATCTGCAAAAGAAGAAAACATGTTAGTGCCTAGATGCAGTTTTGAACACTACTATAGGCCTATTTGGTTTGCAGGATTTGTAAAATGCACTAACATGCCATCTTCGAGCTGACATGATTAACATGGGCATTAACATGCCATCTTCGCTCTTCACAAGATGTTGGAGTGGATGAAAAGTTCCCTAAGAAAACTAGTACAGATGAATCCAAAGGAGAAATGCATATGGATTGTAACCATATGGATCAAGCATTGTCATTGTAAACTTGGAAAAGGAGACATGTATGTACTGAACTCCTCCAAAAGAATCCTTGATAAATCATAGTACATTGTCATTGTAAACTTGGAAAAAGGTGTCACAAATTGAACTCCCTTATGGTTAACATTAAACAGGAAAGGAACATCACCTCAATATATAGCTTCTCCAGGCATGGAAAGCATCTCAGGAAAGTGAAAACTTGCTCCAGGTTGGGCCGATATATTCTAGTTCCAAGACCTTCACTGTGCACAGTTTCGCGCTCAGGCTTGTCGGAATCATTTTCGGAATGACAGACGAACAAACATCTTCAAAATTAGAAATAATATTAATTTGTAGAAGGAGAGGTAGAAGGCGGCTGTTGTACCTGAATGGGTGTGGATCCAATAACAAGTTCGGAGTATTTGTGAGACGAGTAGCCCAACACTGTCAATTTCGGCATAGAAATGACATTGATTCTTGTTGGACCTACTTGATCAAGTACAAGTAATCTCTCAAGTGCAGGTGTGTCCTCAATGACCATACCGTGGTACACATCTTGTGATGTATTCCCGACGAACCAACAACACATATAAATAGTCCGAAGAGTCATGGAGGTGATGTGGAATGTACTCAACCCATTGATCTCCTGAAGACAAAGGTACTCGAGTGCAATACAACCATGGAGCAGGCGCTCCATGTCACCGTTTGAGAGGTAGACGATGACGAGCTCGAGGTGCTTAAGTCATGGTAGAATAAGAGCGGGCGCATCATTAGGGGGGGGATGGCAGTTCCCAAACTTGGTGACACGCAGCGTGGGCGCGAGGCAGAGCGCGAACGTTGGCAGCAAGCACATATGTCCATCATCAAAAGTGAGCTCCTCAAGCCGATCTAGGGCGGGGGATCCAAACCAGTCATCAAGCTTGGCTCGGTCCCTGCCGTTGGAACGGAACTTGCCCATTCTAAGGCCTCTTGTTGGGCCATGGTGACTGAGGGAGTCCTGGATAAAGGGGTATCCGGACAGCCGGACTATATACTTTGGCCGGACTGTTGGACTATGAAGATACAAGATTGAAGACTTCATCCCTTGTCCGGATGGGACTCTTCTTTGCATGGAAGGCAAGCTTGGTGATTCAGATGATAGATCTCCTTCTCTATAACCGACTCTGGGTAACCCTAGCTCCCTCCGGTGTCTATATAAACCGGAGGGTTTAGTTCGTAGGAAAACAACAATCATACCATAGGCTAGCTTCTAGGGTTTAGCCTCTATGATCTCATGGTAGATCAACTCTTGTAATACTCATATCATCAAGATCAATCAAGCAGGAAGTAGGGTATTACCTCCATCGAGAGGGCCCAAACCTAGGTAAAACATCGTGTCCCCTGCCTCCTGTTACCATCCTCCTTAGACGCACAGTTTGGGACACCCTACCCGAGATCCGCCAGTTTTGACACCGATATTGGTGCTTTCATTGAGAGTTCCTCTGTGTCGTCGTTGTAAGGCTCGATGGCTCCCTCAACCTTCAACAACGCAGTCCAGGGCGAGACTTTTCTCCCCGGGAAGATCTTCGTGTTCGGCGGCTTCGCACTACGAGCCAACTCACTTGGCCATCTGGAGCAGATCGACAGCTACGCCCCTGGCCATCAGGTCAGGTTTGGAAACTTGAATTACATGGCCGATATCCATGGAGACTTGATCTTCGACGGATTCAGGCCCATATCAGGAGCGCCGAACAGTCACGACAAGAACGACCTAAATCTGCTGCCGGACAGTATTCGGGATATCGCCCCTGCAGCTGCTCCGCACCTAAATCCGTGGCAGACCGCGTCGTCCGAGGATAGGTGGATGGACCCCGCCACGGAGGTCGCATACTCTTCGGCGGTAGAGCTGAACACAGACTCCGCCATTAAGGGAATCTGCATCATCGATCCCCCCGGACCTATGTCCGGATGTGGGTTCCGAACCGCGCGCGCCCGGGCCCATCGAGTCCGAGTGGGCTCCATTAATGGAGTTCACCGCTACAGATATCTTTCATCACTCCTCCTTTGGCGATGTGCTAAATTCACTAAGGTCTCTCTCTCTCTGTCAGGAGATTCCTGGCCGAACTATGTCAGGCTCGAGTGGGAAGCAGGCGACGAAGAAATTCGTTACCCACCCACCACCCACTTAATAGCCACTGTCAATGACCTAACAAACATGCTTGATTTTGACTCCGACGACATCGATGGTATGGACGTCGATGCAGGGGACGATCTGGAACCACCGCCCACGGGGCGCTGGACTGCCACTTCATCATATGACATCTACATGGTGGACACGCCTAAGGAGGACAACGGCGACAAAAAGGACACATTGAAGGATAAACCCCCCGGACAAAAGCCAAAACGACGGTGCAGGCGCCGCTCTAAGTCCAGTCACAGTAAACATACTAATAACAGCACAAGGAAGAATGACACTCCAGTTGACTCCAAAGGCAACAATATGAACCCAACGATGGAGCAAGAAGAGCCAGGCCACGCTGAATAGATGCCCGATCACAGTGATCCCGAGGGCCAAACTCATGAAACTGCCTTCGGAGAGGAGGACAGTCCAGTTGACGATGCATTCATCGTCCGGGAAAAACATTTGGAACAAGATAACCTCCGCAGAAGGCTTATGGCCACGGCGAGGAGCCTAAAGAAGCAGAAGCAAAGGCTTAAAGCCGCGTAGGATACGCTCAACCGTAGATGGAATAAGGCGCTAGACACTGAACGAAAATGTAGCGACGATCGCCACACAAAGAGCTACCCAAAACGCAAACTGCTGCCCAAATTCGACGAGGAGGCTGCAGAGCCCATTCCGCCAAAGAACAATACGGCCATTCGGCCGGACCAACCACTTCATAGCCGCGATAGAACAGCCACTGATGCTGCACACGATTTACGTGAGCTCATGGACAAAAAGGCCGGTGCGGCCAGGTCCATCTACGGATCCAGAGGGCATGCTCCGATGCGGGATTATGGTCACCAAAACAATCACACTAATCGAATACCAGTTCGGAATCAACATTGGACACAACAACAGCCGACAGCATGCCGCGACATGTCCAGATACAGAGGGGCTGCGCACCTCTATGCTTCACCGATGAGGTGCTGAATCACGAATTTCCATAGGGATTCAAACCCGTGAACATAGAGGCATATGACGGAATGACAGACCCTGGTGTATGGATTGAAGATTTTATCCTCCACATCCACATGGCTCGTGGGGATGACCTCCACGCCATCAAATACCTTCCCCTCAAGTTGGAAGGGCTAGCTCGACACTGGTTGAAAAGCCTCCCCGAAAATTCAATCGGAAGCTGGGAGGAACTTGAGGACGCTTTCAGGGCCAATTTTCAAGGGACCTATGTCCGACCTCCGGACACAGACGATTTAAGTCACATAATACAACAACCCGAAGAGTCAGCCCGCAAGCTTTAGAACATATTTCTCACTAAGAAGAATCAAATTGTCGACTGTCCGGATGCCGAAGACCTAGCGGCCTTTAAGCACAATATCCGGGACGAGTGGCTGGCCAGACACCTCGGCCAAAGAAAGCCAAGGATGATGGCGGCCTTAGGAAGCCTTATGACCTGCTTTTGTGCGGGCGAGGACAGCTGGTTGGCCCGTAGAGGCACCAGTGACCCAGGCACATCCAAAATTCGAGATGGCAACGGGAAGCCAAGGCACAATAAAAACAAGCATCGGAACAATGAAGAAAGTCCGGACAGCACGGTGGTCAACACCGGATTTGGGGGCTCTCGACCCAGTCAAATAAAGAAGCCATTTAAGGGCAGCAAAGAAGGACCGTCCGGCCTGAATAAAGTCCTAGACAGATTGTGCCAAATCCATGGCACCCCCGAAAAACCTGCAAATCATACTCACAGAGAAAGTTGGGTCTTCAAGCAGGCTGGCAAGTTAAATGCCAAACACAAGGGAAGGGAAACGCCAAGTGAAGGCGAGGATGAACCTTGCCAGCCGAACACTAGGGGACAGAAAAAATTTCCACCAGAAGTCAAAACAGTAAACATGGTCCATGCAACTCACATAGAGTCCGTTTCCACCAAATCCAACACCTGGTCGGCCTGCCCGATCACCTTTGATCACAGGGACCAGCCGGCCAGTATCTGGCATGGAGGATCGGCTGCCTTGGTGCTCGACCCAATAATTGACGGATACCATCTCACTCGAGTCCTAATGGACGGCGGCAGTAGTCTTAATCTGATATATCAGGACACCGTCCGCAATGTGGGGATAGACCCATCCAGAATAAGCCAAAGTAACACCACCTTTAAAGGAGTGATACCAAGCATTAAGGCCCGCTACTAGGGCTCCCTCGTATTAGAGGTGACATTCGGTTCTCCCGACAACTTCAGAAGCGAGGAACTACTCTTCGACATCACGCCCTTCAGCAGCGGTTATCATGCATTACTCGGAAGAACGTCCTTCACTTGCTTTAATGCAGTGCCGAACTATGCCTGCCTTAAACTTAAGATGCCCGGTCCACGTGGCATCATAACTGTTAGCGGAAACACAGAGCAGTATGTGTCGGCTCTCGTAGCCGGACACTAAGCGGCCTCTCCCATCAGAATGCATGATCGGTCGTTAAGACCACGGACACGGTTAGACGAGTCTAGTGCACCATCGTCAACAACAGCCCGGATAAACCTGAGCTGGGTGCCATACATATATCCCAATAAATGGTACCAGGGGCTTCAAACATGTAGTAAAGCCCATAATTCGGCTTGCCTTATTAATAGGCCAATATCTCATATTTCTAACATCCATTGAGAATAACTAACTTCTTGCATGCTTACTATTTTACATGAGTTTTCGTTTTTACAGACACTATTCATGTGACACCCTTCCAGGATACGGCACAATGGAGACAAAGGCGCAGACGTGCAGCAGGGCCCCGCTCAAAGGTTTCTCTTTAGATTAAGCCCCTGTGTAAACCTTCTTTGCTGTCTTTTGTTGCTTGACATCCCATGGGTGTTCAATACACCCACAACGGATACTGGCGTTATAGGCATTTCGCCACGATAGATCAATGCATGTACCTAGAAATACAGGATTCATATTCAAGGGCGTTGCTCAGCTCAGTATATGTTATAAAGTCCGAATACCTTCGGGAGTGTTCGGCGTCGCGAGTTTGGCCTTATATGCACCAGCTCCGAATCATGTCTTTGGTCAAATGTTGGGTTTGCCCGGCTCCTGGGTTTGCTGCCTTACGTTCCGTTTTATCGGCTAAGGCGGCCAAAGGAGAACTATTGCGATTGTGCCCTGGTTATTCTGGATGAGCACCTCAGTAGAGAAAGCCAAAAACTGACTGTCATGATACAACGAGAGACTGGTCAACTAGTCAAAGACACATCAGAATCTATAGGATTCCTCCGCATTAATGAAGGACCATTTCCCGGTCATGTACATATGCGCCCCTATCCGTATGCACGCGGAAATACTAGGGGCTACATATTAGCCCCACCGTTAAACTCCTATGGCTAAGTGAAAGTCTTACAGCTATATAGTCGGTCGCCTGGTTCGACGTGCGATCACCTCCTTAATGGACCAAGACGTTAGATCAAGTGTGATTACACATATTTTTTCGAAACCCCCCGCATTATATGCGTGGGGGCTAAAGCCAACGACTGCTAACTTTGAAGTTATATGAATACATGAACGGACGCGCAGGAGGTGTTATAACACTTTCAGGCAAAAGTATAAACACAGCCTCTATATTTAACACATAATTGTTTACAATGAATCGACTTGTCACTCGAACATGAAATTCTTCGAGCACTGAGCCTCTATTATACGGGCACCTTCTATGACCTGCTCAAAATAGTGCTCGGCTGGGCCATAGCTTCCTGCCGGACTCTGGGTTGCAATGCTGGTGGCTTCCATATCTGCCCAATAGGTCTTAACACGGGAAAGAGCCATCCGCGCACCCTCTATGCACGCCGACCTTTTCACGGCATCGATTCGCGATCCGGCGCCAAATAATTGTTGCACTAAACCAAAGTAACTGTCTAGCCTCGGTCCCTTTGGTCGTAGACGGTCTATTACAGACCTCATTGCAAGACCGGACAACCTATGGAGATCGGCTATAGCGGCCATCCTCTCACTCAATGGCAATGAGCGTGTTGGAGCGCTAAATTGCGACCAGAACAGCCTTTCTATTTCATTATCTTTATGATCCTTGAATAACTTGGTCGCATCAGCCGTACTTTTTGCCAAGTCCGCGTACTCATCTGCAGCGCTCCAAAGCCAATCCAAAGGAGCATACTTTGGATCTAAGAACTTCATCCGCAACAAATAGGGGCTTCCAGCCGCGATTTCTCCGGCTTGTCGAAGTTCCTCCCGCGCGTCTCTAATTTTAGAGCATGTCTCCTTGGCCGCATCAAGGGTCCTCTTCAGGTCAGCCGCTTTCGCCTGATTCTCCTTTTCAAGGAGCTCATACCGGCCGGTGGCGTCCCTCAGCTCCACAACCATCTCGGCTATCTTTTCTTCACTTCGGCGATGAGCAACCTGTTTGTCTCTCAAGTCTTCGGCTGCCTTTAGGGCAGCTCCATTGCTAGCCCGGGCTTGTTCCTTGGCTAGGGCAAGTTCCGCCCTCAGGGCCTCAATGGTAGCAGCTCCGCCTGCAGCCCCATCATACCATATCAATATTACAATCCTCTTAATATTTCCTAAAAAAATGAGGAAAAAATGAGTGCATACTCTGTGACTCATCAAGCTGCTTGTTTGCAAGTGTGATGTGGCATCCACCAACTCAATCTGTCACCTCAGTTCGGCTAATTCAGAGGTCCGGTCTACCGCCGGACCCTTAGCAACCTGCGCATGAATGCAGTATGATCATTACCTGAGAGTGTGATCCTCCGTTTGCCGCCTAGGGATGGCAACCAAAGTCTCAGGGGCTACAATCTATACGGAGCACACCTAGCGCGTGCAGTACAACCAAAAATTGCATATTTCATCGCGTACCTCGAAGCCTTTGAGCAAGCTTCCAAAAGCTTCATTGAACCCGCTCGTGGCGGACGAAATATTCTCCAACACCGTACCCATTAGCATACGGTGCTCCTCCGAGAGAACAGCTTGCTCCAGGAGGCCCGTCAGTATGTTCGGCCGGGCACCGGACTTTTCCACACCCTTCTCATTACCCTCCAAGGGAGTCGAATGCGCCGGGATCGGGGCGGCCGAAGTGTTAACTTCCGGCCTCAGCAGATCTGGACTCCTCCGTGATGACACCTCCGGGTCGCCTGCCCCATGGGGCAGAGAGGCAGGTGGGGTTTCACTCTCCATCATCTACGGAAGAAGATCCCCCGAGGACAAACCCTGTTGAGAGAGCTACTAGCCGGACTACAAAAAAAAAGATCCTGGTTATTGTTCTCAGAGGAAAAAGCAATAGCTTCTCGTTTATTAACTTACAGCTTGGTGGAGGGCTGGCCCATTTGCGGGCACGGTGTGGTGAGGACGCCCTTCGGGGCAGGGCCCCCTGGTGAAGCTCTCTTCCCCTGCTTAGGCACCTCCACCTCCAAGTCTTCGGAGGCAACCCTTTTCTTACCGCGGGGGGAGGAAACCTTGGAAAAACCTCCCCGATTATCCTCCTTCATGGAGACATTAATTCCCCCGGTTTGGATGTGCAATGTGTGGAGTTCGGCTTCTCTATTCTTCTCTTCCCCTTTCCCCGAGGGCACTTGCTTAATGCGCGTCTAAGCATCCTGGCTATTGCAGGACTAGGCGAGCCTTCGGGAAGTGGGGCCGGACACCTGATCCTCTCCGCCTTGCTGAGCCAATCCTGGCTGCAGACGAGTTTTCAGAATAATGTTGTATTAAACATAAGCGAAGCGTTCAGTTACAGGGTTACTTACTTGGGTATCTGGGCGGTTGCAGCTCAGGCCCGCATCCTCGATGGTGTCCGGACACCTTACTTGTGGTCCGAGGAATAACTTATATATCCCTTCGAGCGTCATGCCGAAGAAGTGCTAAATGGTTCGCGGACCTTCCGGATTGAACTCCCACATCCGGAGAGGCCGACATTTGCACGGCAGGATCCTCCGAACTAGCATTACATGAATGATTTTGACAAAGTCGACATCCCTCTCAAGAAGCTCCCGAATACGGCTCTGCAATGTCGGTATGTCATTAGCAGTCCCCCGGTCTAGTCCCACATTGGCCCACGACGCCAGTTGAGGCGGAGGGCCCGGACGGAAGGCAGGGGCAGCCACCCACGTTGTGCCTTGGGGAGCTGTGATGTAAAACCACCCCCGTTGCCACATATCAGACACCTCTGGGAAGGAACCTCCTGGCCATGGAACATCGGTGTTTTTGCTTATTGCGGCGCCTCTGCATTCCGCGTGTCGCCCCTCAATCACCTTCGGCTTCACATTGAAGGTCTTGAGCCATAGGCCGAAGTGTGGGGTGATGTGGAGGAAGGCTTCACAAACGACGATAAATGACGAGATGTGGAGGATGGAATCCGGAGCTAGATCGTGAAAGTATAGCCTGTAATAGAACATGAGCCCTCTCACGAAGGGATCAAGAGTAAGGCCCATGCCTCGAAGGAAGTGAGAATAAATAATACACTCTCGTTGGGTTCGGGAGTGGGGATGACCTGCCCAGGGGCGGGAAGCCTGTGCTTAACGTCAACGGTCAAATATCTAGCCTCCCTGAGCTTCACAATGTCCTCCTCTGTGACAGAGGAGGCTATCCACCGACCTTGAAGGTTGGATCCGGACATGATTGATGATCCGAAGTGCCTAAGCTTGAGCTTCGGGTGTTGGAACTCGAGAGGCAGAAAGGCGCAAGCATGGTAAGAAAGGGATAGGCTTTAACCCCTCTATAAAGGGGGAGGATATCAAGCGTCCCCAGCGTAACCGTTTGGGACTTGCCTAAAAACACGGAGTCATTCCAACAGGCGTGGTGGGGTTATCCATACCCGTATTGATGAGGATCCCACGATAATGGGGACACAATCTCTGCTTCGACAAGACATGCCAAGGAAACCGCCTCGCAATATGTGCGATAGCTGGTTGTAAAAAAAACGGTTCGAATAATGGCCGTGGCATGATGTCACGCTACATAGAGGTGTCAGCAGATTAGATTTGTGGATTATTGTTCTCTCTACGATGGTATGTGAAATTTGTATTGCAGAGCTGGACACGACTTAAGTGTTCGAAATCTACCTTGGAGTATTCGGAGATGGAACCCGCCTTGCAATGCCGAAGACAATCTGTGCACCGGACTCATCATCATTGAAGCCTGGTTCAGGGGCTACTGAGGGAGTCCTGGATAAGGGGGTATCCGGACAGCCGGACTATATACTTTGGCCGGACTATTGGACTATGAAGATACAAGATTGAAGACTTCGTCCCTTGTCCGGATGGGACTCTCCTTTGCATGGAAGGCAAGCTTGGTGATTCAGATGATAGATCTCCTTCTCTATAACCGACTCTGGGTAACCCTAGCTCCCTCCGGTGTCTATATAAACTGGAGGGTTTAGTTCGTAGGAAAACAACAATCATACCATAGGCTAGCTTCTAGGGTTTAGCCTCTATGATCTCATGGTAGATCAACTCTTGTAATACTCATACCATCAAGATCAATCAAGCAGGAAGTAGGGTATTACCTGCATCGAGAGGGCCCGAACCTGGGTAAAACATTGTGTCCCCTGCCTCCTGTTACCATCCGCCTTAGACGCACAGTTTGGGACTGCCTACCCGAGATTCGTCGGTTTTGACGCCGACAGTGACTGCCGAGCATCTTGGAGAACACATCCAAGCTTTTGCGATAGCCATGGCAGAGCTCGTGGGTGTCGATGAGGTCGAGAGGGGTAAAGTTCCATAGGGGGCGTCACCGCCGGGAAAGGACGGTTATCCGCGCCCCACATTTGATTGGGAGGAGGGAGATGATGACTGTCAACATATCATCGAGGAGGCTGCTGATGAAGTCTATGCCTACTGGAGTCACTTGCGCTTCTAACTCGCCCCGCCTTCGCTTGTCGGCAGCCCTGTTCTCCACCTCTAGAGTCTCTTTGTTAGCGGCGCTTTCTGATAGAAATGAGAGTACAGGGAATATTTAGTTAAAATAGGGCAATAGAAAAGTGTATTGGTAACTAGAAGTTATTAGGTAGGAATATAGTAAGAAAAGGGAATAACAATTGGTTGCTTAAATACTACAGAATTCATTTAACATTGCTGGGTAAGTCAACATGCAGATAGTTGAAAAGAAAACTTACTTCGAACAAAGTCAGGACGGATGATTTTGTCGGGGAAGTTAGCATATATCTCATGACCAGGCACTTTAATGTTGTAGGACCTTGAAGTATGTCTAGAGGGGGGGGGGGGTGATTAGACTACTTGACCAATTAAAAACTTAACCTTTTCCCAATTTTAGAGTTTAGCAGATTTTAGCTATATTTGGAGAAGTCAAGAAATCATCATAGAATTCAAGCAAGCATGCAAAGAGTATATAGCAGCGGAAATTAATGCATTCAACTTGCAAGAAAGTAAGGGGAAGGGTTTGGAGGATTCAAACGCAGTTGGAGACACGGATGTTTTTGTCGTGGTTCCGATAGGTGGTGCTATCGTACATCCACGTTGATGGAGACTTCAACCCATGAATGGTAACGGCTGCGCGAGTCCACGGAGGGCTCCACCCAAGAAGAGTCCACGAAGAAGCAACCTTGTCTATCCCACCATGGCCGTCGCCCATGAAGGACTTGCCTCACTAGCATTAGATCTTCACGAAGTAGGCGATCTCCTTGCCCTTACAAACTCCTTGGTTCAACTCCACAATCTTGTCGGAGGCTCCCAAGTGACACCTAGCCAATCTAGGAGACACCACTCTCCAAGAAGTAACAAATGGTGCGTTTATGATGAACTCCTTGCTCTTGTGCTTCAAATGACAGTCTCCCCAACACTCAACTCTCTCTCATAGGATTTGGACCTGGTGGAAAGAAGATTTGAGTGGAAAGCAACTTGGGGAAGGCTAGAGATCAAGATTCATATGATAGGAATGGAATATCTTGGCCTCAACACATGAGTAGGTGGTTCTCTCTCAGAACTGGTAAGTTGGAAGTGTAGGTTTGTTCTGATGGCTCTCTTCACAAATGAAGAGGAGGTGGAGGGGTATATATAGCCTCCACACAAAATCTAACCATTACACACAATTTACCAATCTCGGTGGGACCGAATAAACAAACTCGGTCGGACCGATTCAGTAAACCTAGTGACCGTTAGGATTTTTGGTGGGACTGACATGCAACTCGGTAGGACCGATATGGTTAGGGTTAGGGCATAACGTAATCTCGGTGAGACCGATTACACAATCTCGGTGAGACCGATTACACAAACTCGGTGAGACCGATTTTGGTAATTAGCTAACCAGAGAGTTGGTCAGGTAAACTTGGTGGGACCAAGCCGCTCTTTTCGGTGAGACCGAAATGTTACGAAAGGGAAACAGAGAGTTTACATTGCAATCTCGGTGGGACCGATCGCTCACTTCGGTTAGACCGAAATGTTACGAAGGGAAACAGAGAGATTACAATCCCATCTCGGTGAGACCGAGATCCCTATCGATGAGACCAATTTGCCTAGGATTTGTGGCAGTGGCTATGACATCTGAACTCGGTGGCGCTGGATAGAAAGAATCGCTGTGACCAATTTTGACTTTAGGTTTAGGTCATATGTGGATGTGGGAAAGTAGTTGAGGTGGACCATATCACTAAGCACTTTAAGCAAGAGGCTCATTAAGCAACACCTCATCCCTCCTTGATAGTATTGGCTTTTCCTATAGACTCAATGTGATCTTGGATCACTAAAATGTAAAATGAAGAGTCTTGAGCTTTTGAGCTAGAGCCAATCCTTTGTCCTTGATATTTTGAGGGAGCCACTTTCATCATCCATGCCATGCCATTCATTGAGCTTTCATGAAATATTTGTCTTGGAATAGCATTAGCTCAATGAGCTATATGTTTTTATGAATTACCAAAACCACCTAGGGATAGTTGCACTTTCAATCTCCCCCTTTTTGGTAATTGATGACAACATATAGATCAAAGCTTTGACAAATGATAATAAGATTGAAAAACATCGTCACTTTGAGAAGTATGTGATAAGCAAGAGCTCCCCCTAAATTTGTGCATAGTTTAAAAATTTGCTTTCGACTGCAAATGCACAAGGAATTAGGCTCATGGGTTACTCTTCCATGTCACATACATCTTGGTGGAGCGCTCAAAATAATAAAGGTTAAATACATGCACTCATCACCAAGCAATGTGAATGATCATATAAGGATAGGTAAGATAATATCATCAAACAAGCATAAGTGTAGCTTATGATCAAACACATGATCATTAATGTCTCACAGGTAATTGCATAGTATCTCAAGCAATCAAAAGCAAACAAAGTTCAACCAAGAAGACAAGAGAGAACAAAAGCCACACTCTCTCTCTCTCGAAGCCTATGATCTATACATCCCCCCTTTGGCAACAAGTTACCAAAAAGTTCATAGAAAATGCATAGTGCTAGATCGACTCTCAAGCTTGGTCTTCAGGTGGTGGTCGTGTCCGGATAACTCCAAGAATGAAGGCTTCAATTGATATAGATGGTGCTGGAGGAGTTGATGCTGGAGCTGGTTGCATTGGAGCTGTAGGAGCTGTAGCTGGTGCTGATGATGTGGCTCTAGTGTCTGTCACAGGCACTACAGCTGACCTCTGAGCTCTAGGCACTCTGGCAAATGCATCAGTGGTTGTCTAGCCCTTCCTCTCCTGCATGTCATCCTGAAGCTGTTCCACAACTGATTGAATCTCAGTTACTTTGACATCAAGATCATAGAATTTTTGTTCCATGATTCTTTCCAGGTTCTCCTGGTTTTGAGTTAGGGTGGCCAACCCCTTCTCAATCCTTAGTGTTGATGCTATCAAGTAACCAAGCTGCTCCTTTTTGTTCTTCAAAAAGTATTCAGATGCCTCCTCTTGAGTTGGCATCTTGGCAGCCTTCTCTTTCCTTGCCTTCTCCTTCTTCTCTTGAGCTTGCACTGATGATGGTTCATTCTCATTCATGACAACTTGATTCTCCTCAAAGTCTGGATAGAGAGCAAAATGTTCCTTATCCAACAGATATTTTCCTGTGCCCATCTTTGAGTTAATCAAGTCTTGAATCTGTGGGGCATATCCACAACTTCTCTTTTGATCTGCTGCAGTCCTTTTGATAGTTTCAACCATAAGGCTCATGACCTTGAATTTCTGTGGCACATCAAATATATGTAGCAAGTTAATTGCATGCCCTCTGATCATGTTGTGGTCACCTGATTTGGGCAAAAGAGTGTGCGTTAAGATCCAGTTGATCGTAGGCAGCCCTGACAGAAGAAAATGGACTGACCCAAACGAGAAAGTCTCAAGAGCTTTGTCTGGGATCTCCTTGTACATATGTGACATAGTATTGTGTCCCATCTTCTTCTTGGCATATACATCCAAGTCATCTTCACTCTCCTCTGGGGCATTGATCAGACTTTCCCATTCCTCTATGGTTGACTGGTATCTTGTTCTTTAAGACATCCAAACTATCCTCCCATCTGGATAGAAGTGTGATGTGGAGTAGAATTGCATAATGAGTTCATCATTCCAGTTGGTGAGCTTCTGCCCAACAAAATCTGCAACTCCACAAGCAACAAAACTTTCATATACTCCAGGATAGTGTTCTTCATTATCCTTCATGTAGGTCTAGTCGACCCACCTCATATCACACACTATGGGTTTCTTGTCCAACAAGATTGTCTCATAGAAGTCCTGCTGCTCCTTGGTGTGGAACCTGTAATCTACAGTAGTCCTTCTCCTGGTGGCATATGGATCTGACAATCTCCATAGCCTCAACCTTGAGTCTCTCCTAATATTCATGTCCTCAGCCACAGGATGAGCATCATTGTGGTCTGGGATCTTGGGTTTGAGCTTCCTTAGGACCTGCCATTCTTCATCTTCCTCAGCAGCAACATCAGGCATTGGGGCCTTGTTCTTCTCAGCTGTTGGTCTACTCCTGGTATTCCTCTTAGGTGAAATCTTGGGCTTGGGGGCAGCTTTGGGTGCTTTTTTGGAATTTGATGTTGCAGCCCCTGACTTTATAGCATCACCCAAAAGCTTATGTGCCTTGGGTGCTGGTTCAACAACCTCTTCTCCCTCTTCCATCATGGAATGTTGACCAACAACTCTGGCCATGGTCTTCTTGACCCTTTGCTTCCTTTTCTTTCCTTCTGCAACCGGCTCTTTGGGATCAGGCTTTTCAGGTACTTGAGTTGATCCTCTGGCTTTGGACATTGGTTGTCTTCCTGCAGGCCTTTTGATCTTCATGCCTGGCTTTACTGCAGTTGAGCTGTGCACCTTCTTGAGCACTACCTTCTTGGAAGTAGCCTCATCTTCAACATCCACTGGATCACAAACACAAAACTCAGTTCCTGAGGATGGTTTCAATGAGACAACCCACCATGTACTCCTACATGGCCTCTCACCGCTACCTTTACCAAATCGTGTTCACACACTTAGCTCACACACAGTAGGACATGTTCACCACATTCCAACTCATCCCCGATGAATCAGACCTGACACAACTCTAAGCAATAGCAGGCATGACAAACAAGCATGAATGAGTAGGCACATCAGGGCTCAAACAACTCCTACTCATGCTAGTGGTTTTCATCTATTTACTGTGGCAATGACAGGTCATGCACATGAAAGGGGTTCAACTACCACAGCAAGTAACAGATATGTCGTTGTTGTCCTAATGCAGTAAAAGAGAGCAGGAGCGAGAGAGTGGGATTGTATCGGAATGAACAAGGGGTTTTTGCTTGCCTGGCACTTCTCAAGATAATATAGTTCTTCATCGGTGTCACCGAACTCATCGTCGGAACCATGTCTATCGAGAGGGGACAAATACCGGCAACACAAACAAATCACAATCAATGCAATGCAACAATATGATGCATGAATATGACATGGCAAAATGAGTGTGTTTTTGCTAATGCAACTTAGAACAAATTAAATGAAGTTGGTTTGAACCAAGGGTTCAAATTCAAACTCCATATGTGCTTATTTAAATGCCAATTATGCAAATTTCCAGATACAACAACCTTAGGTTGTTCAAACATGCACGAAAATAGTACAGATGGATAGATTGGATTTTTCTGATCATTTTTCATATATAAATTATTTCATTTGGAGTTACGATTGATTTTCTATGATTTTTAGAAGTTTAGGACATTTTCTGGAATTTCCTGAATAAACTTAAATCCATAAAATGCTTTATTGCGTTAGGGTCACGTTGTGATGTCAGCAGTCAACAGGGTTGACCCAGGTCAAACCTGACCTGCGGGGTCCACTGGTCAGTGACACGGTGCTGGTTAGGGTCGCTGCATGTGGGCCCAGTCAACGACCATGTCAGCGGGGTCAACTCAGGCATGTGTGTCCCGCTGGATTTTAAACTAACCTAAACAGAAACAAAACTGGGATTAATTAGGGCGTGGGGCCCATCTGTAAGTGAGCTAGGGGGTTAGTTAGTGGCGTCATTAGTGTTTAATTAAGGTGCCACGTCATCCTCGCCGGAGGTTAACCGGCGACGACCTCGGCCGACGACGGAGGTGCATCATGTGCTCACTACGGAGCACCATTTCGCGCGTGGTTTGCATCTACGGCGAGCTGGCGGTGTGGCGCATCTAAAGGAGGCAGCGGGAGGTGCCGGGGTGCAGTGTAGCGGCGGCGGCGACGTGCGGAGCGGCGGCCGGAGTTCGGTCGGGTGCGGGGACGCGGCTGCAGCGCTCGAGAGAGCGATTTGGGGTGCGGGTTGGGTTCCTGGAGAGTTCTGGAACATGTCCTCGTGCCTAGGGGCGATGAGAATGGCCTCTGGCCACGGCGGCGAGAAGCTCAGGTGGCGGCGCGAATCGGTCACCAGCGAAACGGTGGCCATGGAGAGAAAAAGAGTACGGGAGCAAGGGGAGAGGAGGCAAGGGCTCACGGCGAGTCGAGGCAGTTGGTCAGTGGGCTTGGGGACGTCCTTGATGACGTGAATTAACGGCGAGGGGCTCAGGTGCCCGAGGTTGAAGATGACCGCGATGGCGATGAAGCAGGGCCTCCTGGCGTCTCGCAGCTCGATTGGGAGGACAGGGAGGTTTCGGCGGTGCTTCTGGACTCGGCGGAAGGGTGAGGGGTGCACGATGGCCGCGGTGGTGCTCGTCGGCGGCACCGAGCGCGTTTGGTGAGGTGGGGAATGACGAGAGAGGGAGCAGGGGAAGAGTGAGAGAGGTCGGGCAGATCGGGACGACACCGGGGCGTTCATCCACGCGTCCAGGGGCTCGGCGGCAAGCAGGAGGTGGCTGCGTTCGGTTGCGCGCTCGCCACGCACCTGCTTCTCCTTCTGGCAGAAGGTTGAAGAAGCAGGCAGCGCTGGCTGGGCTGGGCCAGCCAACTGGGCCACCAGGTGGCCTGGCCAGGTGGGCTGCATAGCAGGTAGGTCCAGGTAACTTTCTCTCCCTTTTATTTTCATTTTCTATTTTCTGTAATTGTGTTTGGCTTTATTAAAAATGCTAGCGCATTTCCAAAAATCATGAAACTGCTCAATGTCACTGTTTGGAATATTTCCAACAGCAAACATTTCAGTTTGTGATTATTTGAGCATTTAAAATATTATTTAGCAATTAAATGCCCAAATGCAAATACCGTAAGATTTAATTCAAAAATCTAGAATGGCCTTGAAAAATGTGCACCATTTTTGGGAGAGGTTCTAGACCAATCCAAAAATAATGAACTTTTCTGAAGAGCATTTTGGGTTCATTGAGAATATTTTTATTTGAACCTAGTTGATTTGATCTGGTGCTAGGGTTTGAGCAATCCCCATTTCAACTTAAATAAAATTTAAACATGATGCACACATGAAGGGCTAGTCTAGTGCATACCAGAACTAGGGATGTGACAACTCACCCCCACTAAACAAGAATCTCGTCCCGACATTCAAGCGTAGGGTAAGATGAAGGGGGAACGCAAACTAACACAATCTTCACGATCCAGGTTGCACTTCATAGGGGCATTGATTCGATCACCATCTTTGACTCGATGTCTTCCTGTGAGAACTCCAACTAACATGACAAGAAGAGGAAAGGAAAACTCTAGAAGAATTGATCTTCTCGAAGACCGAACAACTCAGGATCAACTCATGGGATGAGACATAGCAGTATCTCCCGAGCTGAGACACGAAGCATACATCTAGAGGGATGGAGTGGAACAGATGATGAGGGTTCACTAGGTAGACAACAATTCCACACTTAAGAAGGTCGTAAACGATTGTCAATGTAGCGAGGAGTTGAGTTGCCATGATACCATAACGGGGCACCTTAGGGAAGGTGACTTGTAGAAATATCCCCTTAAGTGGCAAAAAGAATTACCTTTGATTCAGAGACCATTGAAACTCTTTATACCAGCCTAAGGCAATTCTCAAGCGATCGTTAGGAGGGGTTCGGTAGAATGACATACCCGAATTAGAATGGATGATGTGGATTACATTGTTGAAAACAACAGAAGGAATGATTTTGCTTGCGCGTGCTCTCAAAAACTTGAGCAATTCCATAATCATCATAGTTCTACCAACATCTATGAAAAGAATGTTAATACAACTACGTACTACCATGATGAATCACGATGGAGGATGCAGATGGAAAGGAAGACAACACTTTCTCAGATTTCACCCTAGCAATGCCAAGGAAACAAAATCTGGATGATCGACCGAGAGACATTTAGCACTCCGCTTCTAATGTTCTCCTTGATATGCTAGCGTAACCCATTCATAGATATGGTTTGATATCTAGAACATCAAGTAAAAGGTCGGACTTCGGGAGCATAAGAATCCATAAGGGACAACTAGGGAGTAAATCCTATGAAATCCTTATGGGTAGTGACCAAATGGCTTAATCAAGATACTATAATAATAGTACTTCCAGCTAGGTGCGTCCACTTCACTGGAACCTATATCATAGTTCTTGGAAGAATTCCCAACCATCATATCTGCCCGAGATTCATATCTGGTTGGTAAGAGGATAATTCAGACATCATGTCTGGAAAAGAAAGTTTGCAACACAAACCGACGAGATGACGTTGCGAGATTCTCAGGAAATAAACTATGATAGCAAGCTCCAAAACATGAGCTGGTTCTGCTACAAACCTGTGAATACGCCATCCAAGACAAGCATGACCACGTAGTAGTCTTATAGTAAAACACTACCGAGTTCAGGTGGGGAACCATCATTGAAATAACGAAGTCATGTGCATGTCCTTCTGGGCCCTTCGGGAATAGCATTTGAACTTCTTATCCTTGAACAGATCAGTCAGGCTTGGTGTGCTAGGGACACATATAGAATGAAGGTTGCAAGTCTCCAAACCACAGAATACTTCGCACGTATGCATGACTGATTGCGATGATTCCAAAGGAGGCAAAACAAACTTTCTCGAATTCACGGCGACAACTTGCACCAAGTACACGTGAATCAGAGGTAGTCACTTCTTTCATCCAAACATATGCTTCATGAACGAAACTCGAAGTAATGCTTACACAAATTTCCAACACTAGCTTGATGTCCGACAAAATCATGGAGAAGATAAGGATGTTGTCGATGGGCTCACCAACAATTTATCGAAATTTCCATAAAATGGAATTCCACGACCAGGTGAACAAGGTGATAGCATTGGTCAGACCAAAAGATGTAATGGTGTATGCTCGAGGGTTCAACCATGAGTAAGACAACATTACGAGCATCGTTGGTTATGACTTGATTTGAGGATAGCCCACACCCAAATCAAAGGTTGGACAAGATGATAGGTCCATTAACTGATCATGAGAGTCAGTCAATGAAAATATCAACTTTCTTCAACACACACATACAAAGGATATCCCTTTGAAATGAACTAAGTCAGGTAAGCTTTTATCCTCCAACTCTCCAAGTTGTTGTTTAGCTTAACCAACTGGCTCAGGGTATCCAACACGGATTCTTGGAGAAACGGTGGTTTCGAAAACCAACTTGGTCACGAGCTCAACATAGCGGTCAGGTGCCAACCTGGTGATACTTCCGAGAAGATAATCGGAAAATCACGAACCACCGATATATTGTTAAGCTCGGGAACAATCTTGCTTCTAAGGGCAAGACGAAATGATCAAATACGCAAGGGATTGGCATAGCCCTAACTCATTGATCGAAAAGTGCACCGAAAGTAAGGACTAGGTAGCACGATCAATCTTAGAATGATGATTCCATAACCAACACACTAAGAATGAGATTATCGTCCATTAATCACTATGCAACATGGTTGCTAGGAATATAGATTTCACACATCACGATTCACTTGTCAGCACTCCGGTTGCGACAACACGGAACCGAGGAATGAATAATGATGGCGAGAAGTATCACTACGTCAAGAATCCATAAGAGAAGGTGCAATCCTCATGACATTCCTGACATAAAGTGGGTAATACTTCAGGTAGAACAGAATCAATAGCTGGATTGGCATTTTGATCTGCAGAATACAACTACTTTGACCCAATCCTGGATATGGAAGAGGTACTGGAGTTTGTTTCTCCTAATCATTCTGGGATATAATGGTTTGACGGAACACAAGAATAATAGGCATTGATAAACGAATGCACACATACTCTTGACTATCAATTGATAGACGAAGGTCAGAAGACAACTAAAGAGGGCAACTCAAAGGAACATATGTTTTTCTGAGTTGTGGATGCATGGATTAGAATGTCGAATGAGTTCAACATATTTCTTCCGGACAACCCATGCATAAAATTAGAACTGGCAGAGTCGCAATATAGAATGGAGAACCCATCGAGAGCACTCATGTTGTGATCTTTTGATCCAACAAACATCTGCCGTAAGTGGTTCATAGTATTTGGAAGAAGGAAATACCACGGACCTCGAGGACTAATGCAAAGGTTACTAATATCCTAAAGGAACTAGCAAACACTAACAACACGAGGTAAGTAGAGTGAATCTTGGGTCAAGAACCCAGGAATAGATTGCCTACTAACTAAGTGGCATCACGGGATGCTTTCGAGAATGATGGCCAGAATCATCACACTGGGAACACAAAACATGGCTAAGTTACTAGGTGATACTCTAGACACCTAGGGTCATAATACTAGCTCCAACATATATGTCGAGGCAACAGACTACCTCAACTCAGCAATTTAGTGTGGCTAACTTGGCCTAAAAAGACATCGGAGCGAAAAGAAGGGATTTGCAAATGTATCAGATTATGTAGAAACCTGGGATGACTTGGACAGCATAACGGTTGTAAATGCTCGAAAAGATTTGAGACATGCTACAAAAATGGTGGCATAACCACTTGATCATCATAATATCAAGGTTCTAAGATCAACTATGAACATACAGAAGATATTAGGAGCTGAACTCAAGTTTAGAACCATCACTCCTACAGGTCTACAGATTAGTAACACGTGATCCTGATAGAAAGATGAGAAGCCTAGTTCTTAATCCCCGTAGAAGAGAAGAGGTTGACTCAGATCAGAAGGGCATAAGGTATAAGGAGTAAAAAGAGCCTTACATTCCATCCCACAATCAATTCCCTTACATAACTAAAGAATTTCTAGACTCAACTTCGACCATTTTGGCTTGGTAATCCTACAAGCAGTCAAGCTCTGATACCAAAGCTGTCAGGACCCCGATCCTAAGTCACACCGATCTAGCATGTAACACATCATATCACTTTGTGGCCTCACGCACGGTATTCCCACGGGTCCTACCTTACCTGGCCCGGGACCGTTTGCGCCTTTTGGCTCACGTATATGATAGTGCCGCTAGCATCCATATGACCAAGAACCCGGGCTGACATGGCTAGTTGTGAACCCAAAGTGGCACTAACTTACAGGGACATGCATACATGACCTAGCAATGAACGTGTCGGTCATCAGCGAGTGAATCCGGGCTGTAGCAACTGGGCTACCAGGACTCCGGTAAACCGGGCTGTAGCAGGCTAACAGGACTCCGATAGACACCGCGTGACATTTCCCTGAAGGGACAGACACAGGAACAAAGAAGGACACATGCCAGCCAGCCTAAGTGTTCCGGAGCAGTAGCAAGCTACCAGGGCTCAGTGGAAGCACTAGGAGACATTTTCCGGTAAGAGAGGCTACCAAGGATAAACAACTAGATAGTCAGATCCCACACATACCAAGCATTTCAATAACATACACACAATATGGTCGATATGTTCAAATACAACATGGCATCACAACATAACTCTACGACTCAAAGTATTATTCAATAGGCTCCGAGGAGCGAGATATTACAAACGTGGGTCTCACGACCCAACATTAAGAGCATACAACTCAAAGCACAAACAGAAGTTTAACATGTCTGAGTACAGACATCTACAAATGAAAAAGGCTGAGAAGCCTGACTATCTACCAGATCCTGCCGAAGGCACAAGATTGTAGCTGAGGTAACAAGCTAAACGTCGAAGTCCACGTGGAACTACTAGCGAGACTGAAGTCTCTCTGCAAAAATATAAATTAAGCAATGTGAGTACAAATGTACCCAGCAAGACTTACATCAGAACTAAGTACATATGCATCAGTATCAACAAAAGGGATGGTGGAGTTTAACTACAGCAAGCCAGCTTTGACTCGGTGGCTATCCTGAACTACGACTACAAGTAACTCTTTTGAGGTGGCGCACACGAGTCCACATATTCACCATATCAATACACCACTATGGATCCGCTCCCGTCTCCCTACGAGAACGCCATCCATAGCACTCACGCTTATCTTGCGTATTTTAGAGTATCCACTTTCACTTGTCTATGAACTGTACAGGCAACCCAGAAGTCCTTTACCACGGACAGGGCTATTCGAATAGATCATATTAACCCTGCAGGGGTGTACTTCTTCACACACGCTCTCACCACTTACCGTCGTTTACACGACATGTACTCGGCAACCTTCAAGCGGAAGCCCAGCGAGGGTGTCGGCCATGACCTGACTAGCCACACAAGTCTCTCGTCCAGGTTTATCGCCTATTTGGGTTCCATCCGCAAGGAGATCCGGCCGGGGTGTCGCTCACGGCCCCAAATGATGTGTGCAGGGTTCCCAAGCCCACCATCTGGGTGCTACTTGGTACACCGGGCCACTGTGCCTAGTCTGTCCCAAGCCCACCTGTACCGGGTGCCACTTGCTAGACTACTAACACTACCTACAAACACCAGAAACTAGTTGCAACTCCTGGACGGAGATCAAGTTGATTAATAAGCCGAGAGGGGCCGAGTTACCGGAACCCAATGTGTGGTAGTAGCTGTTCATGGATCTTAAACACAAACCTCAGTTCTTGAGGACGGTTTCAATGAGACAACCCACCATGTACTCCTACATGGCCTCTCACCGCTACCTTTACCAAACCGTGTTCACACACTTAGCTCACACACAGTAGGACATGTTCACCACATTCCAATTCATCCCCGATGAATCAGACCTGACACAACTCTAAGCAATAGCAGGCATGACAAACTAGCATGAATGAGTAGGCACATCAGGGCTCAAACAACTCCTACTCATGCTAGTGGGTTTCATCTATTTACTGTGGCAATGACAGGTCATGGAGAGGAAAGGGGTTCAACTACCGCAGCAAGTAACAGATATGTTGTTGTTGTCCTAATGCAGTAAAAGAGAGCAGGAGCGAGAGAGTGGGATTGTATCGGAATGAACAAGGGGGTTTTGCTTGCCTGGCACTTCTGAAGATAATATAGTTCTTCATTGGTGTCACCAAACTCATCGTCGGAACCATGTCTATCGAGAGGGGACAAATACCGGAAACACAAAGAAATCACAATCAATGCAATGCAGCAATATGATACATGAATATAACATGGCAAAATGAGTGTGTTTTGGCTAATGCAACTTAGAACAGATTAAATGAAGTTGGTTTGAACCAAGGGTTCAAATTCAAACTCCATATGTGCTTATTTAAATGCCAATTAAGCAAATTGCCAGATACAGCAACCTTAGGTTGTTCAAACATGCATGAAAATTGTACAGATGAATAGATTGGATTTTTTGATCATTTTTTATATATAAATTATTTCATTTGGAGTTACGGTTGATTTTCTATGATTTTTAGAAGTTTAGGACATTTTCTGGAATTTCCTGAATAAACTTAAATCCAGAAAATGCTTTATTGCGTCAGGGTGACGTCACTGTGATGTCAGCAGTCAACAGGGTTGACCCAGGTCAAACCTGACCAGTGGGGTCCACCGGTCAGTGACACGGTGCTGGTTAAGGTCGCCGCGTGTGGGCCCAGTCAACGGCCACGTCAACGGGGTCAACTCGGGCATGTGGGTCCCGCTGGATTTTAAACTAACCTAAACAGAAACAAAAGTGGGATTAATTAGGGCATGGGGCCAATCTGCCAGTGAGCTAGGGGGTTAGTTAGTGGCGTCATTAGTGTTTAATTAAGGTGCCACGTCATTCTTCCCGGAGGTTAACCGGCGACGACCTCGGCCGACGATGGAGGTGCATCATGTGCTCGCTATGGAGCACCGTTTTGCGCGTGGTTTGCGGCTACGGCGAGCTGGCGGTGCGGCGCATCTAAAGGAGGCAGCGGGAGGTGCCGAGGTGTGGTATAGCAGCAGCGGCGATGTGCGGAGCGGCGACCGGAGTTCGGCCGGGTGCGGGGACGCGGCTGCAGCGCTCGAGAGAGCGAGTTGGGGTGCGGGTTGGGTTCCTAGAGAGTTCTGGAACATGTCCACGTGCCTAGGGGCGATGAGAATGGCCTCTGGCCACGGCGGCGAGAAGCTCAGGCGGCGGCGCGAATCGGTCACCAGCGGAACGGTGGCCATGGCGAGAAAAAGAGTACGGGAGCAAGGGGAGAGGAGGCAGGGGCTCACGGCGAGTCGGCGCAGTAGGTCAGTGGGCTCGAGGACGTCCTTGACGGCGCGAATCGACGGCGAGGGTCTCGGTTGCCCGAGGTTGAAGATGACCGCGATGGTGATGAAGAAGGGCCTCCTGGCGTCTCGTAGCTCGATTGGGAGGACGGGGAGGTTTCGGCGGTGCTTCTGGACTCGGCGGAAGGGTGAGGGGTGCACGATGGCCGCAGTGGTGCTCGTCGGCGGCGCGAGCGCGTTCGATGAGGTGGGGAACGGCGAGAGAGGGAGCAGGGGAAGAGTAAGAGAGGTCGCGCGGATCGGGACGACACCGGGGCGTTCATCCACGCGTCCAGGGGCTCGGCGGCAAGCAGGAGGTGGCTGCGTTCGGTTGCGCGCTCGCCACGCACCTGCTTCTCCTTCTGGCAGAAGGTTGAAGAAGCAGGCAGCGCTGGCTGGACTGGGCCAGCCAACTGGGCCGCCAGGTGGCCTGGCCAGGTGGGCTGCACAGCAGGTAGGTCCAGGTAACTTTCTCTCCCTTGTATTTTCATTTTCTATTTTCTGTAATTGTGTTTGGCTTTATTAAAAATGCCAGCGCATTTCCAAAAATCATGAAACTGCTCAATGTCACTTTTTGGAATATTTCCAACAGCAAACATTTCAGTTTGTGTTTGTTTGAGCATTTAAAATATTATTTAGCAATTAAATGCCCAAATGCAAATACCCTAAGATTTAATTCAAAAATCCAGAATGGCCTAGAAAAATGTGCACCATTTTTGGGAGAGGTTCTAGACCAATCCAAAAATAATGAACTTTTCTGAAGAGCATTTTGGGTTCATTGAGAATATTTTTATTTGAACCTAGTTGATTTGATCTGGTGCTAGGGTTTGAGCAATCCCCATTTCAACTTAAATAAAATTTAAACATGATGCACACATGAAGGGCTAGTCTAGTGCATACCAGAACTAGGGATGTGACACTTATATTTCTCTCCTTCTCCCTCCCTTTTTCTTACAAGCCTTTAAAGGCTCGCTTGCACATTGTTCGCACATAATTGATGCGCCACCGGCGCTCACTATACCTGGGGGCTTCTTTATCAGAAGCTTATATACACGGGCCTCATGCCCAACACATGTGTGACACTTCCGCATGAACCTTTTATTCACCATTATATGCATCGATATGACTTAAGTTTTGGCCAAGCTGGGTTGCCTGGCTCCTGTGCTTACCCCTACGTTCCCGATTGTTCGACTAGGTGGTAAAGGGAGCACCTCTGCGATTGTTATTGCTGGGTCAGCCGGATGTGTACCTCAGACTGGGTGAAGCCGAAAGCTAGCGTTCTTAAGGGAAAATTCGGTCGGTGAACTAAAAGATGATTTTTCACTTGTTTATTTATCTGCCCCCAGATGCTTTTCTGCTTTTTTCTGCAGTCCGGACATGCACTTTAAGGCATGCCTCCCAGGGAAAGGAACCCCTAACGGAACTATTCTACCTGGAAGATGTTTCTTACTAACCATGTAATATAACATAACTAGTTGGGCACTTGTCTGCTAAAGCACTTATGACCCCTATGCCCGGTCTCCACGCATGCCCCGGTTCTTACATAACCAAGAGGGTATTCGGACACACTCCGGACTATCGGGTCCAGAGGTTGAAGCGAAAAGGTCCGCAATGACAAATGATCTACAATCCGGCTAGAAGGCATTTTACATGTCATTTTAAATTACATAGTCAATTCGACTAGGTATATTCTTCTTCAATACCATCCAACAGGCTGTCCAATTTACAGTCCTGTTGGGAATACTTGGCAGCCAGCTCTACCTGGCCGTACACTAAACTGACAGGGATCTCCTTCCCGTCGGGCCCCACAGGTCCGACCTCGGCCATGTGGTTTGGGTCAGCCTTCATGTACCGTGTCTTCACCATGGCCCAGGCCTCCCTGGAGCCTTGACGGCAGGCCGAAATCTTCCATAATTGGAAGCGCTGCTGCGCCCCCTTTAGCTTCTCTGCAAGCTCTCCAAGGCCTTCGGGCATGGAGAGGGATGGCCACAAGGACTAGACGACGCATCACATCGCCTGCCGAACTCGTTCGTGCAGTTGCGATAGCTCGGGAAGAAGGTCACCCGTAGAACCGGGCATTTCCTCTGCAGGCCGACCTGTCAGCATACCTACAGACATAACTCTGTCAATCGACTTCCTCGCCGAACTCTTTTTCGAAGATTCGCTCAAGCACTTACTAAAAATGCCGTGTCGAAGTCGTCGATTCTCCTTCACGGAATCCGACAGCTGAGCACGAACATCCTTTAGTTCCTCGCCCAGCTGGGTATTGGCATCTTGAAGCTTGTTCTTCTCTTGCCTCACCCGCTTAAGCACGCTCTCGCCGGCCTTTAACTGGCGTAAGAGTTGTTGCTTGTCCGGATCCACTCCGGCCCCATCTGTGCTATTATTGTCAGAATTGCACACATGCCGCACTTCACAACACGCTTATCTTTCGAAGCATATATTACCTGAGGGGGTCCCCTTGGCATTTTCTGTGGCGGTTAGTGCGGCCTTAAGTTGGGATTTGCACTCTTCCAGCTCCTGGGACAGTTGCGTATTCTTTTTTGTAAGATCCTGCATATCAAATGATCCTTAAATCATTTATTTTAACTGTTTCAAGTCTCGGGGGCTACTGACATATATAACCATCAGATTTACTCACCCGTATGTCTTTTACATACTGCTCTGTGGCTCTGGCTAGACCATTTTGAGCGGCATGGAGGTACGCATCTCCCGTATTAAAGGCGTCCAACGCCTCTTGGGAAAAACATGCGTCGCGAAGAACAGTCCAGCGACGCCTGTGGTTCATGGCACTCTCCACCTCTGAATTGGTGGCAGATAGCCCGTCCATGTCCTTTGTCGGAGGAGCGTCCGGTGCGCGCCCCATGTTCGCCTCCACTCCCAGACCCAGCCTTGAAGCCTGGCCGGTGGATATAGTCCGGCGTGTGCTCTTCTTCCTGAAGAGAACATGAGCGTTAGTATGCCTTGAAGGCATGCACCCTAGGCATTAAAGTCATACGCCATACCGTTGTGCCGATGTCTCGATCGGATCCGCACTTCTTTTCAGCCCGCCGGGCCTCGATGGCCCTTGCTGGCTAGCCACTGCGGGCTCGGCCCTCCGCCTCAAGGATTTCCCCTGCAAAAATGCCATTGGTATACGGCGATCAAAAATAAGCACGGATGGATCCTCTTGAAAGTACTAAGACTTCGGTTTCGATTACCTGTGAGGCAGGAAGTAGACCAGGATAATCGGCCGTAATGGCCACTAAGGTGTTGTCCTTACTCATTTGATGAAACACCCCATCAATCAGCTCCACGCATAAGTCCGGGTCCTCTTGGAGGTCCGGGTCCAGGGATCGTTCCGGGTCCTTGGGTTGAGGGGGAGGACGGTTTATCTCCTTTACAATCTGGCGTAGCTCCGCATTAACATTGCTAGATTAAGTACTTAACTATGGGAATTTGAAAACGGGCAGACAAGTAAAAGTGTTCGCTTACCCAGCTTGGAGGATTGTACATAGAGAATCCGCCCCGTGGGTTGACACGGAGGAATTCCTCCTCTTCTCCCTTGTACAAAGCGGATAAGATATTCATTAGAGTGGCAGCTGAATCCGGTCCCTTGCGGCCGCACCGGGTGGCGTCGTCCTCCCCGTTGAAATCCCACATGGGGTGGCCTCTGTACTGAAGCGGCTGCACCCCCCGCATAATGCATGTGGCCATGACTTTGATCATGGTCAGTCCGGAATGAGCTAACAACCTTATCCCTCTCATCAGGTAAAGGACGTCCCTGTCAGTTTCCCTCTGGGGCTCCGTGGACGCCAACTCAGGCGTTTCTTTAAAGGGGCATTATTGAACTCAGGGAGGCCGATCCGTACAGGGTCCGGCAGAGGAACATCGTCTATATAAAACCATTCTGAACGCCAGTCCTCGGACGCCTTCTTTGGGGTTCCGGATAGATATCCGGTCCCGGCGACGCGCCATAGTTCGGCTCCGCCCACTTGATAAATCGACCCCTCCTGAGAGCGGGACACGAGGCAGAACAACCTCTTCCACAACGCGAAATGGGCCTCGATACCCAAAAACAGCTCGCAAAGGGCCACGAAGCCCGCGATATGCAGTATGGAGGCAGGCGTGAGGTGGTGTAACTGGAGACCATAGAACTCCAGTAACCCCTGGAGAAACGGATGCATTGGAAATCCGAGCCCTCTTATCAAATAAGGGACAAGGCATACCCGCTCTCCTTTGGAGGGATTGGGGACGCTCTCCGCCTGTTCTCCGCCACTATAGGTAGCAAGCCCGGCTCGAACTAGGACCATGTACGTTGGGGGGAGGAGCCCCTTGGTTTGGAGTGCTACTAGCTCGCTGTGCGGGACGGAACACCTCTCCCAATCTCCGGGCCGAGGGCTGGAAGGGCGAGAGGAGGAGCTGCGTTGACCGGCCATGGTAGAATGGATCTTTGTGGAATGCGCTCCGATGGATGCTCGTAGAGGGAAGATGATGTGATTTCGGATCTAAAATCCCCGTCTCTTTTATAGGCGGCCCCTTTGCGCAGCTAAGGGGGTAAATGAAAAAATAACCCCTGTCTTTTCACATTCTTTTGACACGTGGGAAATGGCCATTATTGGGTGTGGAACCCGAGGAGCATGACATTCATCAGAAGCCGGACACTATTCGACAGGTATATGGGATTTGGAGAAGAACCCGCCTTGCAATGCCGAAGACAAATCTACGCGCCGGACTCATCGTCATTGAAGCCTGGTTCGGGGGCTACTGAGGGAGTCCTGGATTAGGGGGTCCGGATGGCCGGACTATGACCTTTGGCCGGACTCCCGGATTATGAAGATACAAGATTGAAGACTTCGTCCCGTGTTCGGATAGGACTTTCCTTGGTGTGGAAGGCAAGCTTGGCGATGCGATATGTAGATCTCCTCCCATTGTAACCGACTCTGTGTAACCCTAGCCCTCTCCGGTGTCTATATAAACTGGGGAGTTTTAGTCCGTAGGACGAACAACAATCATACCATAGGCTAGCTTTCAGGGTTTAGCCTCTCTGATCTTATGGTAGATCAACTCTTGTACTACCCATATCATCAATATTAATCAAGCAGGAGTAGGGTTTTACCTCCATCAAGAGGGCCCGAACCTGGGTAAAAACATCATTTCCCTTGTCTCCTATTACCATCCGCCTAGACGCACAGTTCGGGACCCCCTACCCGAGATCCGCCGGTTTTGACACCGACAGTTAGCCAAATCGGTGGGACCGAGTTTTTCAACTTGGTGGGTCCGAGATGGTTTCGGCGGAAACCTAACCCTAAATTTTCGAATCACATCTACTCTAAGGATCGCATTGACTGGATAGGAGTCTTTCAATTGTGGGAAGATACATTACAAACACAATGTGATGAGAATCAGACGAGGATAACACTGTGATCGAGTCCATACCCTAGTTCCGCGGTGAACTCGCTACGACGGCAACGGCGGATTAGAAATCCGTTGACGGCGGCGGAGACCAGCAACAGGAGGCGGCTGGCGACGAAGTCGACGATCCGTAGACCTGGTAGGCAGAGCGAGCTATGCGCGGGCGAAGAGTTTCGGAGAAAGTTTTCCAAAATTTGCTCGTGAGTCTATATAGCCCGACACTGTTGGTGTGACCGAGTGGAGCAACTGTATACAGTTACAACAACTTGGTGTGACCAAAAAGTTCAAATCGGTTGCACCGAGATTAAAAACCTAGATCGACTTAGTGATCTCGGTAGGACCGAAATGGAGGAATCGGTTAGACCGAAAATCACAAAGAAGTTTTGGAAGTTTAAGTCTATGACAAATCGGGGACTCCGAGTGCTCCTCACACAAAGTGGTTCGAATGTGACTTGATCAAATTTTGTGATGTAGCATGAATAGAGTTTGAGACAAGAAAAGCATAGATAGCTAGGGAAGGTTCTTAGGCATTCTTGTCCATCCACTTGGCCAAAGAAAAAGAAACCAATCAATCAAAACAACAAGTGGACGTCCTCGAATGAGTAAAATATGCAACCAACATGGTCACACAATAAAATGACAAATGAAATATGTGGCAAAGCATGCACAACCAATTCTAGCATCTATCAAACAATTGGCGATGACTAGGTCATCTATATATGAGCATATTGACTTAGGAGTCAAATGAGAACATTTGATCGTAGGTCATACTCATCGTTTAAGCTCAAGTGGGGTTACCACTTTTACATAATGCATTGATGTGTTCACACCATTAGAGTTGCTTTGACTCAATTCTTAGAGTTAAGATCCCCCTAGATGTGAGATCCCCCCTTTGAGGGATGAACTAACCTTGGGTTTTGTCGATGATGACTTCATGTAGGTATTGAAGATGTGGATGCTCAATGTTGATGTAGATATTTTGGAGCAATCCTTTGGAGTGTGTTGCACTTTCAATACCTACACAGGTTAGTCCCACAAGGAACAAACAAGGATATCCATAGAGATAGAGTAATGCACACACAAGATGATGTCCATGAAATCATTAGGTTACCTTGTCCCTTGCCTTACCAACATGAGGGTTTGTGACTCCTTGAACTAGTGCAAGATGTGGAAGTTGATTGCACTTGTACTTGCCATAATGATATGAGTGAAGAGTGTTGGCGGAGTCACCCTCAAGAACTCTCTAGTTCTTCTTAGGGATCCACATCATCTTGATGGGAATCCTTGGTGTAGTAGTTGTGCTTGATGAAGTAGAACTTGACGTAGTCCTGGGAACCCACTTGACCAAGGCCTTAGGTGCTTCTTCAAATGCATCAATCTCCTCTTGAAGCTTGTCCTTGCCTTTGTTCTTGTGGTCTTGTGGTGGAAGATCATCTTGTGCTTGTGTTCCCTTGAAGGAAGTAGGATCATACTTCTCTTGTTGAGGAACAAACTTCATCTTGGGGTATTGATCTTCTTCCCACTCAACTCCATTGGCATTGAACTTTTGCTAAAAACCAACAACTTGATTCTTCCGGTGCCTGCCTTGCTTGCGTACAATTTCCTCGAATTTCTTACTCCCGGCAAGGCTCTTGTACACACCTTTCTCTATAATTCCCTTCAATAAGCTATTTTCTTGCTCAAGTGTAACTTGGCTAAGAGAATCATTAGTGGAATCAAGAGAACTACTAGAAGCAACAATATTGGATTTAGCATTGTTATTGTTACCACTAGATGAAGAATCTTTCTTGTTCTTGTTACTAGACTTGACTTGAGGCATGTAAGTAGATAAGAGTAAACACTTGGCAATATAAGAAGAACTTTACTTGCGAAGATCATCATTGATTGCCTTTAAGAACTCATGCTCTTGCTCAAGATTGCTCTTTTCAAAGCGTAACTTCTCATGAGCCCTTAAAAGTTCTCGATGATTTTCGAAGATAGTTTCATGAGCTAACTTAAGAGTGTTTAGTTCTTTAGTTAGAAGCTCAATCTTCTCCTTATCATTGTCATTCGTTTTATCTTGTTTAGCGTGATTAATTAACATTTCATCATAGTATTCATCACTAGAGTTGTCAATAAGTAAATCATCATCACCTAGCAAGTCATCTTCATCACTGTTAAAATCAACATACTCGGGATGAGTTACCTTAGGGCCTTTAGCCATGAAGCATCTTCCAATTCCTTCATTTGGTGATTCAAAGATGTCGTAGGAGTTGGTCGACACAAGTGGTAGACCGGCAACACCTTCATCTTGAGTATGTTCGGAGTCGGAGTGATAGCTTCTCTCGAAGTGATGTTCAGAGTCGGAACTGGATACCCATTCACCAACATGAGCTTGATGTCTTCGTTTGTGTAGCTCCTTGATGACTTGTCCTTACTTTCCGAATCCTTGCTTCTCCGTGAGGGTCTTCGTTCATAACGATCATCTCTACTCCTCCTCTCTCTTGGTGGTGATTCTTCTCTTCTACTTCTTCTTTTAGGAGAATCTTCTCTTCTTTTGTAGGGTGCCGTACACTCATTGGAGTAGTGTCCGGGTCTCCCACAATTGTAGCAATTGCGCTCTCGACTGGAAGATCTTTTGTCATTGTAGGACCTTGACTTAGAGCTTCTTTCTTTGCTTCTACTCTTGTAGAATTTGTTGAAATTATTCACCATTAAGCTCAAATCTTCATTGAAGGTTTGTTTCTCACTTGATGATGTGGGGGCTTCACATGAGGCTTTGTAAGCACCACTTGACTTGTTGTGAAGTTCCTCCTTATCCTTGAGTGACATCTCATGAGCAACAATTCTACCAATGACCTCCATTGGCTTGAGATTCTTGTAATTGGGAATCATTTGAATCAATGTGCACACGGTATCATATTTTCCATCCAATGCTCTTAGGATCTTCTTGATGATGAATCTATCGGTCATCTCTTCACTCCCTAGGCCGGCAATCTCATTTGTGATAAGAGCAAGCCTAGAGTACATTTCAGCGACACCTTCACCATCCTTCATTTTGAACTTGTCAAGCTGACTTTGGAGCACCTCCAACTTGGATTCCTTGACGGAGTCGGTACCTTCATGCATATCGATCAAAGTGTCCCAAATTTCCTTTGCATTCTCAAGACGGCTGATTTTGTTGAGTTCTTCGGGGCACAAGCCATTGAAGAGGATATGACAAGCTTGAGCGTTGTATTGCAGCATCTTCAATTCATCCGGATTAGCTTCACGGTTCGGCTCTCTCCCATCAAAGAATTCACCTTGCAAGCCAATACAAACAATAGCCCAAACGGCGGGTTATGTCCGAGAATATGCATTTTCATCTTATGTTTCCAACTAGCAATTAGTACCATCAAAGTAAGGACCTCTATGGTGATAATTTCCCTCGCTAGACGCCATACTCTCCTAGGTTATGAAACCAAGGCTATGGCCACCAAAAGCTATGGAAATCAAAGCAAATGGAGAACAAAGCTTTGATACCACTTGTCGGACCTTGAAGTATGTCTAGAGGGGGGGTGATTAGACTACTTGACCAATTAAAAACTTAACCTTTTCCCAATTTTAGAGTTTGGCAGATTTTAGCTATATTTGGACAAGTCAAGCAATCATCACACAATTTAAGCAAGCATGCAAAGAGTATATAGCAGCGGAAATTAATGCATTCAACTTGCAAGAAAGTAAGGGGAAGGGTTTGGAGGATTCAAACGCAGTTGGAGACACGGATGTTTTTGTCATGGTTCTGATAGGTGGTGCTATCATACAGCCACGTTGATGGAGACTTCAACCCACGAGGTAACGGCTGCGCAAGTCCATGGAGGGCTCCACCCAAGAAGGGTCCACGAAGAAGCAACCTTGTCTATCCCACCATGGCCGTCGCCCACGAAGGACTTGCCTCACTAGTGGTAGATCTTCACGAAGTAGGCGATCTCCTTGCCCTTACAAACTCCTTGGTTCAACTCCACAATCTTGTCGGAGGCTCCCAAGTGACACCTAGCCAATCTAGGAGACACCACTCTCCAAGAAGTAACAAATGGTGCGTTTATGATGAACTCCTTGCTCTTGTGCTTCAAATGACAGTCTCCCCAACACTTAACTCTCTCTCATAGGATTTGGACCTGGTGGAAAGAAGATTTGAGTGGAAAGCAACTTGGGGAAGGCTAGAGATCAAGATTCATATGATAGGAATGGAATATCTTGGCCTCAACACATGAGTAGGTGGTTCTCTCTCAGAACTGGTAAGTTGGAAGTGTAGGTTTGTTCTGATGGCTCTCTTCACGAATGAAGAGGAGGTGGAGGGGTATATATAGCCTCCACACAAAATCTAACCATTACACACAATTTACCAATCTCGGTGGGACCGAATAAACAAACTCGGTCGGACCGATTCAGTAAACCTAGTGACCGTTAGGATTTTTGGTGGGACTGACATGCAACTCGGTAGGACCGATATGGTTAGGGTTAGGGCATAACGTAATCTCGGTGAGACCGATTACACAATCTCGGTGAGACCGATTACACAAACTCGGTGAGACCGATTTTGGTAATTAGCTAACCAGAGAGTTGGTCAGGTAAACTTGGTGGGACCAAGCCGCTCTTTTCGGTGAGACCGAAATGTTACGAAAGGGAAACAGAGAGTTTACATTGCAATCTCGGTGGGACCGATCGCTCACTTCGGTTAGACCGAAATGTTACGAAGGGAAACAGAGAGATTACAATCCCATCTCGGTGAGACCGAGATCCCTATCGGTGAGACCAATTTGCCTAGGATTTGTGGCAGTGGCTATGACATCTGAACTCGGTGGCGCTAGATAGAAAGAATCGTTGTGACCAATTTTGACTTTAGGTTTAGGTCATATGTGGATGTGGGAAAGTAGTTGAGGTGGACCATATCACTAAGCACTTTAAGCAAGAGGCTCATTAAGCAACACCTCATCCCTCCTTGATAGTATTGGCTTTTCCTATAGACTCAATGTGATCTTGGATCACTAAAATGTAAAATGAAGAGTCTTGAGCTTTTGAGCTAGAGCCAATCCTTTGTCCTTGATATTTTGAGGGAGCCACTTTCATCATCCATGCCATGCCATTCATTGAGCTTTCGTGAAATATTTGTCTTGGAATAGCATTAGCTCAATGAGCTATATGTTTTTATGAATTACCAAAACCACCTAGGGATAGTTGCACTTTCAATCTCCCCCTTTTTGGTAATTGATGACAACATATAGATCAAAGCTTTGACAAATGATAATAAGATTGAAAAACATCGTCGCTTTGAGAAGTATGTGATAAGCAAGAGCTCCCCCTAAATTTGTGCATAGTTTAAAAATTTGCTTTCGACTGCAAATGCACAAGGAATTAGGCTCATGGGTTACTCTTCCATGTCACATACATCTTGGTGGAGCGCTCAAAATAATAAAGGTTAAATACATGCACTCATCACCAAGCAATGTGAATGATCATATAAGGATAGGTAAGATAATATCATCAAACAAGCATAAGTGTAGCTTATGATCAAACACATGATCATTAATGTCTCACAGGTAATTGCATAGTATCTCAAGCAATCAAAAGCAAACAAAGTTCAACCAAGAAGACAAGAGAGAACAAAAGCCACACTCTCTCTCTCTCGAAGCCTATGATCTATACATCCCCCCCTTTGGAAACAAGTTACCAAAAAGTTCATAGAAAATGCATAGTGCTAGATCGACTCTCAAGCTTGGTCTTCAGGTGGTGGTCGTGTCCGGATAACTCCAAGAATGAAGGCTTCAATTGATATAGATGGTGCTGGAGGAGTTGATGCTGGAGCTGGTTGCATTGGAGCTGTAGGAGCTGTAGCTGGTGCTGATGATGTGGCTCTAGTGTCTGTCACAGGCACTACAGCTGACCTCTGAGCTCTAGGCACTCTGGCAAATGCATCAGTGGTTGTCTAGCCCTTCCTCTCCTGCATGTCATCCTGAAGCTGTTCCACAACTGATTGAATCTCAGTTACTTTGACATCAAGATCATAGAATTTTTGTTCCATGATTCTTTCCAGGTTCTCCTGGTTTTGAGTTAGGGTGGTCAACCCCTTCTCAATCCTTAGTGTTGATGCTATCAAGTAACCAAGCTGCTCCTTTTTGTTCTTCAAAAAGTATTCAGATGCCTCCTCTTGAGTTGGCATCTTGGCAGCCTTCTCTTTCCTTGCCTTCTCCTTCTTCTCTTGAGCTTGCACTGATGATGGTTCATTCTCATTCATGACAACTTGATTCTCCTCAAAGTCTGGATAGAGAGCAAAATGTTCCTTATCCAACAGATATTTTCCTGTGCCCATCTTTGAGTTAATCAAGTCTTGAATCTGTGGGGCATATCCACAACTTCTCTTTTGATCTGCTGCAGTCCTTTTGATAGTTTCAACCATAAGGCTCATGACCTTGAATTTCTGTGGCACATCAAATATATGTAGCAAGTTAATTGCATGCCCTCTGATCATGTTGTGGTCACCTGATTTGGGCAAAAGAGTGTGCGTTAAGATCCAGTTGATCGTAGGCAGCCCTGACAGAAGAAAATGGACTGACCCAAACGAGAAAGTCTCAAGAGCTTTGTCTGGGATCTCCTTGTACATATGTGACATAGTATTGTGTCCCATCTTCTTCTTGGCATATACATCCAAGTCATCTTCACTCTCCTCTGGGGCATTGATCAGACTTTCCCATTCCTCTATGGTTGACTGGTATCTTGTTCTTTCAGACATCCAAACTATCCTCCCATCTGGATAGAAGTGTGATGTGGAGTAGAATTGCATAATGAGTTCATCATTCTAGTTGGTGAGCTTATGCCCAACAAAATCTGCAACTCCACAAGCAACAAAACTTTCATATACTCCAGGATAGTGTTCTTCATTATCCTTCATGTAGGTCTAGTCGACCCACCTCATATCACACACTATGGGTTTCTTGTCCAACAAGATTGTCTCATAGAAGTCCTGCTGCTCCTTGGTGTGGAACATGTAATCTACAGTAGTCCTTCTCCTGGTGGCATATGGATCTGACAATCTCCATAGCCTCAACCTTGAGTCTCTCCTAATATTCATGTCCTCAGCCACAGGATGAGCATCATTGTGGTCTGGGATCTTGGGTTTGAGCTTCCTTAGGACCTGCCATTCTTCATCTTCCTCAGCAGCAACATCAGGCATTGGGGCCTTGTTCTTCTCAGCTGTTGGTCCGATCTCCGTGGGACCAGAGAGTTTACATTGCAATCTCGGTGGGACCGATCGCTCACTTCAGTTAGACCGAAACATTATGAAGGGAAACAAAGAGATTACAAACCCATCTTAGTGAGACCGAGATCCCTATCGGTGAGACCGATTTGCCTAGGGTTTGTGGCAGTGGCTATGACATCTGAACTCGGTGGCACCGGATAGAAAGAATCGGTGTGACCGATTTTGACTTTAGGTTTAGGTCATATGTGGATGTGGGAAAGTAGTTGAGGGTATTTGGAGCATATCACTAAGCACTTTAAGCAAGAGGCTCATTAAGCAACACCTCATCCCTCCTTGATAGTATTGGCTTTTCCCATAGACTCAATGTGATCATGGATCACTAAAATGTAAAATGAAGAGTCTTGAGCTTTTGAGCTTGAGCCAATCCTTTGTCCTTGATATTTTGAGGGATCCACTTTCATCATCCATGCCATGCCATTGATTGAGCTTTCCTAAAATATTTGTCTTGGAATAGCATTAGCTCAATGAGCTATATGTTTTTATGAATTACCAAAACCACCTAGGGATAGTTGTACTTTCAAATGTGCAGTCCAATTTTAGTGCCAGCTTTCAGTACATAAAACTTAGAAATTTCTTTCCAAAAGCCAGCACCAAAATAGGAGTCACCACGTTCATCAAGTCTTACAGTAGCAACGATTGTAAATCCATGGATTGCGTGCAGTATGACATCCGTGCAGCCTCGATCTATGTAAAGGGAAAAATTGTGCACTACATAATTTTTTGCATAGCAAGGGATGCGCTGCAGAAAATTGTAGGATTGTTAAAGAAAATATGGTAACATGCAAATATGGGCCCAAATTGAAAGAACTGTACAACAGTTGAAATTGAAGGACAAAAACCTACAATTAAACAAATAGGGTAAACATGATGTCATGGAAATATGAGAGTAATCAAAAGAACAATGCATCACTAATTTGCCTAATATAGAAAGAAGAGGGAAAAATCCCCTTTGACGTATATGGTGCATCTGGCACCTTTTATCCAAATGTAGCAATATTTAGAATATCTTCAGGAAAGTAGGTCATGCCAACCGATTTAGGGTGAGATTGAACATACTGCGCACATGCTCAAGTCATTTGGTATGGTGAGATTGAATCTCTGGTGGAGGTCACAAGGTCCTGATGTGTCGGTGCACTGTACACTCTATGAATGAAAGAAAACCCTCAAATCAGCTCGAATAAAAATGAATTGACGGTGATTTCCGCCGGGTGATTAAAGGAGGCAGATGAACTGGGATGAGAGATGAGATAATATCTCATTAAATTAGTTACCTTGTCGTCCATGAGAAAAAACCCTCAGTACGACAGATTCCCCAACTGAGTGGAGCTGGATTGACCGCGAGCAGTGTTGAGAAAGTCGATGGCGATAGGCGGTGGCAAGCGGAAGTGGCGAAATGCGATGGGGTTTGCCGGCAGCCTAGCGACGGCGGCAGGCGTCGAGCTAAGTGGTTACTGCCGCGATAGGCGATGCCATGCATAGACGCGGAGGAGCTTGTGCAGGTGTGAATGGGGACCAGAGGCATGGGGTGACGGGCAGGGGTGAGGAGTTTTGTGACGTGGGGATGGCGATGTTTTTTTTTTGAATTGGGTGGTGAGGGTTTTCTGTCCCACAAAGAATTTTGGAGGCAACAGTTTGCTAGAGCCAACCGTGTGTGATTAACGCAACAAGCAAAACGAAAGTCATTGGACATGGTTCCAATTTCAGGAACCGTGTGTGATTGAAGCAACATGTAAAATGAAAGTCATTCCACACGGTTCCAATTTTGGGAACCGTGTGTGATTGACGTACTACCACCGTCCTGGTTTATTGCTCCCCTCTGTAATTTGTACCAAATATTTGACTAAGAAATGTTTATGCATGTCACCAAAAATTATATAATTGAACACTATGTTCAAATACGCATCCAACGATATAAATTTTGCTGACCTGCAATAACATTTTGCCAGTTAAATCTTTGGTCAACATTTAACACAAATTACAAAGGGGACCAATAAACGAGGACGGAGGTATACTCCATCAACCGAACTGATTGCATCCATATCCCACAGTTAGACATAAGTAAACATAGATTAAACATACTCAGACATAGATAATAAGCGTACACGTGGATAGGCATAGTTCAACCGTCATTAAGCATGCTCAAGCGTACATAGTTCGATCCCACATCTCATCTCACAAGCCGGCACGATCCTGAAGCTTCTCCAGGTACTCAGCGTACGCGCCGTGCTCCACCCTGTGAGAATACTTCTGCTTGAAGGAGCCAACGGCCCGTTTTCTTGCATGCACCAGAACACTTTGATACGCGTCATGAAGCTTGTGGTTGCAAAATGGGCATAGATAGCCGTTGTTCCAGGTCCTAATACGCCTGTTATGCATTCCTGCATAAAGCTCCCTCATGACTTGCCTCTTGTACCTCCTCTGGACATCTTCATCCTCGCTGTCCACATTGTCAGACAGCACCTATACAAATAGTAAAAAAAATGTGGTGTCAAATTAATGGTTACAAACTAATCTCTAGCGAACATTTGGCAGTTGCCAAAAATTGGCATCAAATCAACGATTACATGTCGTGAAGTAGGATTAGGAATTTATGGCTATTTATTTATACATATGCACAGATTATAGTTTGATTTTTAAGCACATTCGTCTATGTACAGACCAATCTTGAAGAAAGTAATGGCACAAACATATGTAGGTCATTCAAAATCAATTTTCAAGTCCCTGCTAGGAATTATTAGCACGAACACTAACCCTAGTCGGATTACTAGCAGAAATCATTTCCACAGATGACACAACTAATCACTTATCACTTGTACCATTTAAACAATCAATACACTGCACGGATTTAATGAAACTTACTCAAATTTCATGGATTGGGAGAACATAACCATAGGATTTCTATTTCAAAAAGGGGGAGGTAGGAGTAACCAGAGAAACCCTTGATCTATTTGACACATAAATGGGTATACATGACTAACCAGTTGTCCGTCGTTGTTGGAGTCGTCATCGGAGTGGTCATTGGAGTCATTGCCCGAGCCGTCACCAGAGTCGGTGTGGAACTCCGCCTCCGGCTGTGGAAGCTTGACGTTGTCGATGATGTCAGGTTGCAGCGCTAACTCGCCGGCGGTGACGGCAACCTCTGTCTCCATCTCCACACCGTGCTCCGGTGCTTTAGCAGCCCCGGCGTCGCCATTCCCTTCGATGGGGCGCTTCGGCGGCATCCTCATACACTGACGACTTTGATGACTGAGAGCGGCATCGAGGATGCAAGCGGAGAGAGGGGATCGTGTGTGTGGTGAGGATGGGGGGTGTGGCCGCTCGGGCGCACCATTAATATGGAGTAGTGGGAGAGAGGCGGGCAGCGGTCAAACCGCTGGCTCGCCTCCCGGTGAGCCTGCACACCGGACTGCTGGCATGCCTACCGTCATTTCACACAGCTACTCGCACGCCTCCCGACGACACTGTGCAGCGAGCATGCCTCCGTCAATTCACACACCTGCACACACGCCTCCCGGTCTGCCTGGGCGGCGGACTGCTCGCATGTGTCCCATCAACTCACGCCTGCTCGCACAGTACACGGGTCACGTGGTGGCACATATATTATTTTTCTATTTGGATGATTAATTATGCCGCTTTATTTTTTGCTTAACCTAAGCATGACATGTATCCATTGTTGTTCTAATGCTCACGGTTCGAATAAATAGTCTGTTTGGGATATTGGTTCCCAATTATTAATAATCTCCCGTTTGTAATTAGATAAAGATTACAACAAATTGGTCTCAAATTTGACCCAAGAAAGTACAATGCCACTTGTTATTGGTGTCCATATGACAACACGATAAGTTTCATGAACTTCAAATAAGTTTTGGATGTACTAGAATTTAAAAATCAAGATTCTCATTGTTTGAAATTTGTTACACGGGGAGTAAACATGCACCCAGTGAGACACATGTGTTTTTGCAATCCATTTAGGTCCACTGTCATGTGTGCATGTAGCTCGAATTTTATTTTTGCACATTAGACCCATAGAAAATCAATCAATTAATGCACTAAAACGTCTTAATGATCTCTGATGTTTTTCGAAATTAAAACGTCCCTCCTTTGGTAAAATATATATGTTCACCGCGGGATAATTAATTTAACATGCATCGTAGTTGCGGTGGATTCGCGGTGGGTGTGTGGGTGGGTGTGTCTGGGGGTGGCGAGTGGCTCGCAGTACACTACGAGTTGTGAGCCACTATGTGGGTTGGCCATTTTGTTAGGCAGGCTGGTGCCACATCAAAGTCGTGAATTCGTAATTTAAAACATTACATAACCCTTTCATACATACATGTTTTGGTCACATGCTGTCGATGGTTGTCCTACATGACACTCGATACTCGCGTATGATGCTTTCTATGGGCCCGCGAGGTCATCGTCCCTCACTTTGACGAACAGCCTGTCGGCGTTCTCGGAACGGGGGTCCCCAAACTTGCCTGCCTGCGGCCTACAGCGTGGCTCAAGTGGTGGCCCAGTATGGCCCATCTTCATCAGCTCAAACTCAAGACCCTCGCGAGGGGCCAAGCCTCGCGGGGCGGACGATGCAAGGCTTCCTCAGGAGCGGCCTTGCTAGGCAGGCTCGCGAGGAGGCGGAGAGATCAATGCAAGGGTACACTGTGAGGTGCTCGTGACGCAAGCCGTGATGATCAAGACCAGGCGGGTGCCAGCCTGCGCAGTGTCCTTGTTTCCTCTTTGATGCAAAGGGGGCTAGCACAGGCGTGGAGTACCGAGGCATTAGGAAAAGGTTACCATTTCGGTGCAACGAGTCCAAGACCAGCAGAGCGGCAGGATGGAGGTCACCGTGGAGCCCAAGACGGCATCATCGCCAGTGCCTTTAGCAGCCGAAGACCAACTTTAGTCACGATAACTTGTACTAGATGTTCCCCTTCAAAATGGCCATTGTTGGCGCCCTACCCGCTCGATATTTGGGAAGAGGACCATGGCCTCTATATATAGAGATAGACACCATAGTAGAAGAGATCGAATCCTTCTCAAGCAAACCACCACCACAAGAACACCTCTCGCGAGGCTGTTCTTCCCCTTGTACTGTTCATCATCAGCCCCTGAGGCAATCCACCACACCACACACTGGAGTAGGGTATTACACCACAATGGTGGCCCGATCCAGTATAAATCTTGTGTCCCTCGTGTTGTTCATCGTTTAGCTTAGATTCTCGCAGGGCGATCAGACGCAGATTGGTAGGGGGAAGATCTTCGCGCGCACCCCAGAGTTCAAACCTTAAGGGTCTGCCGGAACCCAACATCCGACATTTGGCGCACCAGGTAGGGGTGCGCCAGAATCTTTCTTCCGTTGTTCCGCATTCGATCATCCATCGTGTCCATGGCTAAAGCTCCCCGGGCTCGTGCCGAGCATCGGGCTGCTCTCACCGCCCGCGTCGCCCAGACTGCGCCCGTCGGCGGGTATCCTCGTCGTTCCCCTTCGCCTGCTGCCACCGGCCCGGTGGGGAACAAGCAGCTGGCCTCGTTACTGCATCCCTCGGTGCGGCGGGATGGCCGCACCGCCACCCTGTCGCTGATTCCAGCTGGTTCGTCGTCCCATGCCCGTCGCGCCCTCACGGACGTGCACGACGTGTTGCTCCTGGCGCGTGAACTCCTGCACTACTGTCCCGTCGACGACCTGTACGAGGAGTGGCTCACTCGCATCACCGAGCTTGTCAGCACCGCAGGGGGCTCCCTGCGCCGTCCCTCTCGCTGCCTCGCCCTCCGTCCTGCACGGGTGATGCAGCCTAGGAGGTGCCTCCGCCACCTCCTCCCCAAGAAGGCACCCTGGCTCCGGGGCACGCGGCCCCTGGATGAGATCCACCGCGTCCAGCGTCCGCGCGACAAGAAAGGAGCTGCCAAGAAATCCCTCGTACCCAAGAAGGTGCTCACGTGCTCCCTGCACCTGCACGCCATGACCGCATCCCTGCGCCAGCACGTCAAGACCCCGCGCTGCTCTAGGTAGCAACACGCGGGAATCCCTAGGAGCAAGCCCCGTGTTAGCAGAGAGCTCTGGTGGCCACCGCAGGCTGCCGCACCTTCACCACCGAGCTACGCAGTGTCGCCTGGCCGAGCAAGTTCAAACTTGACCTGCCTCCTCGCTATGACGGCACTGCCGACCCTGTGAAGTTCCTGCAGCTCTACGAACTGGGCATCGAAGCCGCCAACGGGGAAGAAAAGGTCATGGCGAATTGGTTTCCCATGGCGCTCAAGGACGGTGCCCGCACCTGGCTCCTGAACCTGCCTCTTGGCACGATCTCCTCCTGGGACGAGATGCGCACCCGCTTCATCGCCAACTTTCAGGGCACTCGCGGCCGTCCGCCGGCCGTGGGTGACCTGCGCCACATCAAGCAGCAACCCGGAGAGACCTTGCAAAAGTACATCCAGCACTTCAACAACGCTCGCCTCAGGATTCCCAAGGTGATCGAGGAGGCCATCATCTCAGCGTTCTTCGACGGCGTCCGCGACGTCAAGATGAAGGAGGAACTGGCGATCCACAAATATCTATGCACGTCTCTAGAGCTATTCAACCTGGCGACCAAGTGCACAAGGGCTGAAGAGGTACGCCTCTCCCTCCTCGAGCTCCCAGCTGTAGATCCAGAAGAGAAGAAAGCCAAAGCCAAGGACATGAAGCACAAAGGAGCAGTTGTGCTCGCAGCAGAGCCGGACACGAAGCGCGACAGGGACTAGCCGGAGTCGTCCAAGGGCAGCCGGTACTGCGTGTACCACGATCTCCACACCCACAACACCAACGAATGCCAAGAGCTCAGGGCCGTGTGAGAAGGCCGTGTCGGTCGATGCCCCGAGCGCAATGATTGGGGCTATGATCGAGGCGGAGGAAGAGGTGGAGGACAATGGGACGACCGTGGCCCTCACCAAGGGTGGCATGACCGGCCTCGCGAGGACCGCTGGCAGGACTAGCCTCACGAGGGGGCTTGGAGGGATCAGCCTCGTGAGGATCGCCCACAAGGCAACGCATGCCTTCCTCCTCTGCCGCCACCACCAAGAAGGAATGACGACCATCATCAGGACGAGGGGGCTGGGGGCTTCCAGGGGCCGCATGCTATCGCTTGCATCTTGGGCGGTGCACAGGCCCCAGCCTCTCAGCGCATCTTCAAGTAGTTTGCTCGCGAGGTGAATGCAGTCCTCCCCAAGCTTAAGGCCACGCGCCCTCTCAGATGGTCCGCGTGCGCCATCCTGTTTTGCTCAGCAGATCAGCTCAAGTGTGTGGCAACAGCCGGTGTCCTCCCAATGCTCTGTTCCCCAGTCATCAGCAATGTGCAAGTTACCAGGACCCTCATCGACGGTGGAGCAGGGCTCAACGTCCTGTCTGTCGAGACATTCAACAATCTCCAAGTGCCATACGATCAGCTTTAGCTGACCAAGCCTTTCTCAGGAGTCACTGATGGTTCCACTATCCCGATAGGGCAGGTCCGCCTCCCTGTCGCCTTTGGACAGCGCAAGAACTACCGTACCAAGCTCATTGACATCGACGTCGCCCACATTCGCCTGCCATACAATGCCATCCTCGGATATCCAGCCCTGGCCAAGTTTATGGCAGTGACTCACCATGGCTACAACGTCCTCAAGATGCCAGGAAGTGGCGGAGTCATCATGGTCCCCTGTAAAGAGAAGGATCCGGTGTGCTCTCTTGAGCGCGCCTTCCAAGCCGCGTCGATCGAGGACCCAGACAGCAAGAGTGGAAACCTTCCTGAAGCAGCTCCCAAGAAGATGAAGACATCACCTGGCTCAAGGACTCAGGAGGCAGGCACCTCCGAAGGCATCACATCAGGATCTGCGCCCATCCAAGGGGCGCCGCCCTCCGTTGCATAAGAAGGCGCACCCGGCGCCCTCCTCGGAAAAGGCTTGGGGGATCTCTCCTGGAGGGTCACTGACTTTGCCAAGATCACGAGGGAGGCGCTCAGGCACCACTTGGAGGCGTGCTTCACGGCACGTTTCCCTCAGGAAGGCTTAAGGCAAGGAGGGCCCAACCCTTAGGAGTTCATCACTGATACGTCTCCAACGTATCTATAATTTTTGATTGCTCCATGCTACTTTATCTACTGTTTTGGACTATATTGGGCTTTATTTTCCACTTTAATATTATTTTTGGGACTAACCTATTAACCGGAGGCCCAGCCCAGAATTGCTGTTTCTTTTGCCTATTTTAGTGTTTCGAAGAAACGGAATATCAAACGGAGTCCAAACGGAATGAAACCTTCGGGAACGTGATCCACGAGACTTGGACCCTACTCCAAGAAGCAGAAGAGTCGGTCATGAGGGTGGGGCCCCCCCCCTAGGGCGTGCCCCCTGCCTCGTGGCCCCCCTGTTGCTCCACCGACGTACTCCTTCCTCCTATATATACCTACGTATCCCCAAACGATCAGAAGAGGAGCCAAAAACCTAATTCCATCGCCGCAAACTTCTGTATCCACGAGATCCCATCTTGGGGCCTATTCTAGAGGTCCACCGGAGGGGGCATCCACCATGGAGGGCTTCTACATCAACACCATAGCCCCTCCGATGAAGTGTGAGTAGTTTACTTTAGACCTTCGGGTCCATAGCTAGTAGCTAGATGGCTTCTTCTCTCTTTTTGGATCTCAATACAATGTTCTCCCCCTCTCTCGTGGAGATCTATTCGATGTAATCTTCTTTTTGCGGTGTGTTTGTTGAGACCGATGAATTTTGGGTTTATGATCCTGCTTATCTATGAATAATATTTGAATCTTCTTTGAATTCTTTTATGTATGATTGAGTTATCTTTTCAAGTCTCTTCGAATTATCGTTTTGGTTTGGCCAACTAGATTGGTAGTTCTTGCAATGGGAGAAGTGCTTAGCTTTGGGTTCAATCTTGCGGTGTCCTTTCCCAGTGACAGAAGGGGCAGCAAGGCACGTATTGTATTGTTGCCATCGAGGATGACAAGATGGTTTTTTTATCATATTGCATGAATTTATCCCTCTACATCATGTCATCTTGCTTAAAGCGTTACTCTGTTTTTAACTTAATACTCTAGATGCATGCTAGATAGCGGTCGATGAGTGGAGTAATAGTAGTAGATGCAGAATTGTTTCGATCTACTTGTCTCGGACGTGATGCCTATATACATGATCATACCTAGATATACTCATAACTATGCTCAATTCTGTCAATTGCTCAACAGTAATTTGTTCACCCACCGTAGAATATCTATGCTCTTGAGAGAAGCCACTAGTGAAACCTATGGCCCCCGGGTCTATTCTCATCATATCAATCTCCATTACTTTATTACTTGCTTTGTTTTTACTTTGCCTTTTACTTTTCACTTTGCATCTATATACCAAACATACCAAAAATATTATTTATCATCTCTATCAGATCTCACTCTCGTAAGTGACCGTGAAGGGATTGACAACCCCTAATCACGTTGGTTGCGAGGAGCTATCGTTTTGTGTAGGTACGAGGGACTTGTGCATGGTCTCCTACTGGATTGATACCTTGGTTCTCAAAAACTGAGGGAAATACTTACGCTACTTTGCTGCATCATCCTCTCCTCTTCTAGGAAATCCAACACAGTGCTCAAGAGGTAGCAAGAAGAATTTCTGGCGTCGTTGCCGGGGAGGCTCACGCAAGCAAGTCAACCATACCAAGTACCCATCACAATCCCTCTCCCTCTCATTTACATTATTTTCCTCTCATTTTCCTCTCCCCCACTTCACCCTTGCCGTTTTATTCTCCCTCTCTTTCCCAATCTTCTTCTCCTCTATTTTGCTTTCCCTTTCGTTGCTCGTTTGGTTGGAGTAGATGCTTGTTTATTGCTAAATAGAGAACCTAAGATCTATGGACCCTCATCCGCTTGTTAATTTCTTTAAGAGATCCAATTATGTTGAACCAATTGCTAGTGATTTTTGTGCACTAGATTATCTTTATGAAGTTTTGCTTGAAATTCGTGAATCTGAAAATTATGATGAAGAAATTTATGAAGAGATTTACAATAACTCCTTTAATAAAAAGCATGATTGCAATGATTTTCCTATAAATTCTCTTGATGTCAATTGTGCTAATAATATGCAAAACCCTAAGCTTGGGGATGCTAGTTTGGCTATGTCTACTACTTGTTTCATTGATCATGATTGGGGTGATTCTTCTTATAACCTTGAAAATTTATTTAAGCCCCATGATGCATATGAGATTGATAATAGTGTTTGCAATAATATTGAAAGTGGGTTTGGAAGAGTGTCAACTTTAGATCCCACATATTTGGAGTTTGTTCAATCTTACGATATTTTTGATAAAAGTGGGTTCGAAAAGGTCACGACTTTAGTTAATGTTAATCCCACTATTTTGGAAGAGTGTCAACTTCGCATGCATGTGTATCGTGTTGAAAATATTTTATGTGATAGCTATTTTGTTGAATTTGCTTATGATCCTACATGTAATTATTATGAGAGAGGAAAATATGGTTGTAGAAATTTTCATGTTACTAGATTACATCTCTTCATGTTGAGGTTGCTATCATCTCTTTGTTCTTCCTTGCATATGCTAACTTTTGCTTGCCTTGATAATTTGTTTGCTTAAAATATGCCTATGCATAGGAAGTATGTTAGACTTAAGTGAGTTTGTCACATGTTTTATGATGCTCTCTTTGTGCTTCAATTCTTGTCTTTCATGTGAGCATCATTGAAATATCAATGCCTAGCTAAAAAGGCTTTAAAGAAAAAACGCTTGTTGGGAGACAACCAAATATTTTTCCTTGCTGTTATTTAATAAATATTGCATCTACTCTCTGTTTAGATGTGTTTTTATCTTTTAATTAGTGTTTGTTCCAAGTAGAACCTATAGGATAAGCTATGATGATAGTTGATTTGATTCTGCTGAAAAACAGAAACTTTGCGCTCACGAGAAAAAATTCAATAAATCACAGAAACGTGATTTTGCATTGATTCTTTTTGATTCTGATCCATAGACAAATTTCCCAGTACTTACTATTTTGGTAGGAATTTTAGAGTTCCAGAAGTTTTCGGTAGCTACAGATTGCTACAGACTGTTCTGTTTTTGACAGATTCTGTTTTTCGTGTGTTGTTTGCTTATTTCAATGCATCTATGGCTAATAAATTAGTTTATAAACCATAATGAAGTTGGAATACAGTAGGTTTAACACCAAAATAAATAAAGAATGAGTTCATTGCAGTACTTTATGTGGTGGTTTTGTTTTCTTTCACTAACGGAGCTTATAAGATTTCCTGTTGAGTTTTGTGTTGTGAAGTTTTCAAGTTTTGGGTAAAGCCTTTATGGACTATGGAATAAAGGGTAGCAAGAGCCTAAGCTTGGGGATGCCCCGGGAAGGCATCCCCTCTTTCGTCTTCGTTCATTGGTAACTTTACTTGGAGCTATATTTTTATTCGCCACATGATATGTGTTTTGCTTGGAGCGTCGTGTATTGTATTAGTATTTGCTTGTTAGTTTACCACAATCATCCTTGCTGTACACACCTTTTGAGAGAGCCATACATGAATTGGAATTTGCTAGAATACTCTATGTGCTTCACTTATATGTTTTGAGCTTGATAGTTTTGCTCATAGTGCTTCACTTCTATCTTTTGAGCGTGATAATTTTTGCTCTAGTACTTCACTTAGATCTTTTAGAGAACAGTGGTGGATTTGTTTTAAAGAAACTATTGATCTCTCATGCTTCACTTAGATTATTTTGAGAGTCGTTAATAGCATGGTAATTTGCTTAATATTATTATACTTGGTGTTTAAGATATGTGAAACTTTCTTTTGAGTCAATTGAATACTAAGATAAGTTTGATGCTTGATAATTGTTTTGAGATATGGAGGTGATAATATCAAAGTCGTGCTAGTTGAGTAATTGTGAATTTGAGAAATGCTTGTGTTGAAGTTTGCAAGTCCTGTAGCATGCACGTATGGTTAAAGTTGTGTAACAAATTTGAAACACGAAGTGTACCTGGCTTGTGCATCCTTATGAGTGGCGGCCGAGGACGAGCGATGGTCTTTTCCTACCAATCTATCCCCCTAGGAGCATGCGCGTAGTACTTGATTTTTGATGACTTATACATTTTTGCAATAAGTATATGAGTTCTTTTGACTAATGTTGAGTCCATGGATATTACGCACTCTCACCTTTCCGCCTTTGCTAGCCTCTTCGGTACCGTGCATTGCCCTTTCTCACCTTGAGAGTTGGTGCAAACTTCGCCGATGCATCCAAACCCCGTGATACGATACGCTCTATCACACATAAACCTCCTTATATCTTCCTCAAAACAGCCACCATACCTACCTATTATGGCATTTCCATAGCCATTCCGAGATATATTGCCATGCAACTTCCATCATCATCATGACATACGTTACTTTTGTCATATTGCCATTGCATGATCATGTTGTTGACATCGTATTTGTGGAAAAGTCACCATGCATTATTTTTCATACATGTCACTCTTGATTCATTGCACCATCCCGGTACACTGCCGGAGGCATTCATATAGAGTCATATCTTGTTCTAAGTTTCGAGTTGTAATCCTTATGTTGTAATCAATAGAAGTGTGATGATCATCATTATTAGAGCATTGCCCAAACAAAAAAAGAGAGAAAGGCCAAAAAAAGGCCCAAAAAAATAAAAAAAATAAAAAGGGCAATGCTACTATCTCTTTCCACACTTGTGCTTCAAAGTAGCACCTTGTTCTTCATGTAGTGAGTCTCATATATTGTGCTTCAAAGTAGCACCTTGTTCTTCATGTAGTGAGTCTCATAAGTTGTCTTTTTATACTAGTGGGAATTTTTCATTATAGAACTTGGCTTGTATATTCCTACGATGGGCTTCCTCAAATGCCCTAGGTCTTCATGAGCAAGCGAGTTGGATTCACACCCACTAGTTTTCTTTTGTTGAGCATTCATAAGCTCTAGTGCATCCGTTGTATGGCAATCCCTACTCCTCATGTTGACATCAATTAATGGGCATCTCCATAGCCCGTTGATTATCCTCGTCAATGTGAGACTTTCTCCTTTTTTGTCTTCTCCACACAATCCCCATCATCATATTCTATTCCACCCATAGTGCTATATCCGTGGCTCACGCTCATGTATTGCGTGAAGGTTGAAAAAGTTTGAGATTATTTAAGTATGAAACAATTGCTTGGCTTGTCATCGGGGGTATAGAAGTTGGGAACATCTTTGTGTGACGAAAATGAAGCATAGCCTAACTATATGATTTTGTAGGGATGAACTTTCTTTTGCCATGCTATTTTGAGAAGACATAATTGCTTTGATTAGTATGCTTGAAGTATTTTTTTATGTCAATATGAACTTTTGTCTTGAATCTTTCGGATCTGAATACTCATGCCAGAATTAAGAAGATTTACATTGAAATTATGCCAAAGTATCACTCCGCATCAAAAATTCCTTTTATCATTTACCTACTCGAGAACGAGCAGGAATTAAGCTTGGGGATGCCTGATACATCTCCAACGTATCTATAATTTTTGATTGCTCGATGCTACTTTATCTACTGTTTTGGACTATATTGGGCTTTATTTTCCACTTTTATATTATTTTTGGGACTAACCTATTAACCGGAGGCCCAACCCAGAATTGCTGTTTTTTTGCCCATTTCAGTGTTTCAAAGAAACGGAATATCAAACGGAGTCCAAACGGAATGAAACCTTCGGGAACGTGATTTTCTCACCGAACGTGATCCAGGAGACTTGGACCCTACTCCAAGAAGCAGAAGAGTCGGTCATGAGGGTGGGCCCTCCTAGG